>NC_059286.1:870000-872500 GCF_017591435.1 Portunus trituberculatus
TTGGATCAAGAATCGAGCCCTGTGTAACCCCATATCTTACATCTAATTTGTCAATACGAACACATTGTGATCTATTTCGAAGACAGCTTGAAAACCAAAAAGTTATCAATGTTATGGTCTGTATACATTTTAGGAGCTTATCATGTTTGACACTATCAAAAGCTTTTGATAGATCACATAATGTCAAAACAGAAACCTTCTTAGAGTCCATATAAGCAAATGTTTTACCTTTTACAACTGTAAGAGCAGTTCCAGTGGGCAGTCTAGGGAGAAATCCGTTCTCAGTATTAGGCAAGAGTTTGTTTTTATCTCCAAAAACGGTGTGAGCTTGCCAGCAACAACTTTTTCAAATATTTTCGATAAAACTGATAAAAGGGAAATAGGTCTGTCGTTATCAGAATCATCAGTGTCACCACTTTTAAAGATTGGAATAACAATCGCATGTTTCCAATAAGAAGGAATTATAGCAATAACAATGGAAGTGTTAATAATACAAGTAAGGTAGAAAACAATTACATACAGGTAATCCTTAATAAATTTCAGTGGAATATCATCAGAACCTACCAAACTGGTTTTATCAAGGTATTTTATGGTAAAAATAATAGTTTCAGTGTCTACAGGCTGAAGTCTAAAATTAAGACTTTCATCTAAAACAACATTTTTGTCATTAGAATTTGAGAGAGAGAGAGAGAGAGAGAGAGAGAGAGAGAGAGAGAGAGAGAGAGAGAGAGAGAGAGAGAGAGAGAGAGAGAGAGAGAGAGAGAGAGAGAGAGAGAGAGAGAGAGAGAGAGAGAGAGAGAGAGAGAGAGAGAGAGAGAGAGAGAGAGAGAGAGAGAGAGAGAGAGAGAGAGAGAGAGAGAGAGAGAGAGAGAGAGAGAGAGAGAGAGAGAGAGAGAGAGAGAGAGAGAGAGAGAGAGAGAGAGAGAGAGAGAGAGAGAGAGAGAGAGAGAGAGAGAGAGAGAGAGAGAGAGAGAGAGAGAGAGAGAGAGAGAGAGAGAGAGAGAGAGAGAGAGAGAGAGAGAGAGAGAGAGAGAGAGAGAGAGAGAGAGAGAGAGAGAGAGAGAGAGAGAGAGAGAGAGAGAGAGAGAGAGAGAGAGAGAGAGAGAGAGAGAGAGAGAGAGAGAGAGAGAGAGAGAGAGAGAGAGAGAGAGAGAGAGAGAGAGAGAGAGAGAGAGAGAGAGAGAGAGAGAGAGAGAGAGAGAGAGAGAGAGAGAGAGAGAGAGAGAGAGAGAGAGAGAGAGAGAGAGAGAGAGAGAGAGAGAGAGAGAGAGAGAGAGAGAGAGAGAGAGAGAGAGAGAGAGAGAGAGAGAGAGAGAGAGAGAGAGAGAGAGAGAGAGAGAGAGAGAGAGAGAGAGAGAGAGAGAGAGAGAGAGAGAGAGAGAGAGAGAGAGAGAGAGAGAGAGAGAGAGAGAGAGAGAGAGAGAGAGAGAGAGAGAGAGAGAGAGAGAGAGAGAGAGAGAGAGAGAGAGAGAGAGAGAGAGAGAGAGAGAGAGAGAGAGAGAGAGAGAGAGAGAGAGAGAGAGAGAGAGAGAGAGAGAGAGAGAGAGAGAGAGAGAGAGAGAGAGAGAGAGAGAGAGAGAGAGAGAGAGAGAGAGAGAGAGAGAGAGAGAGAGAGAGAGAGAGAGAGAGAGAGAGAGAGAGAGAGAGAGAGAGAGAGAGAGAGAGAGAGAGAGAGAGAGAGAGAGAGAGAAGAGAGAGAGAGAGAGAGAGAGAGAGAGAGAGAGAGAGAGAGAGATTAGAACAGGCTTCTATGGCATGAGTGGTACATGTGAAGAACGAAAACTTCGACTGAAAAAGGGAAAAAAAATCTGTCATTATTTTATCTCCCTGCTATACTTCCTCCTCAGGGCAGGACACTTTCTCTTTCTGGTCTGGTCCTGATACTTCCCTCTCTCCCCTACTTCATTCCTCCGTCCCTCCATACTCTACTTCCTCCTTCCCTCCCTCCCTCCCTCGAACCCTTTCTTCATACATCCATCCATCCTTCTGTTTCTCTCTTTTCCTCTCTTTAGATATATAAATGAATAAATGAGTGAATGAATAGGTAGTTAAATGAATATGCAAGTGAGTATATGTGGTGTCTGTATGTCTGTCTGTCTTTTTATCTGTCTGTTTGTCAGCCTGTCTGTATGATTGGCTGGCTGGTGACTCTCCTGCCTATCTTCACTCTATTATTATCTATGCAATTGTATATTTCTATCAATTCTGATCATAATAAAAGTAATCTAAAAGTATTCTCTCTCTCTCTCTCTCTCTCTCTCTCTCTCTCTCTCTCTCTCTCTCTCTCTCTCTACTTTCTGAGCTGCTCCACAAATTTCACTCCAAATCTAATCATCTACTTTTTATAGGGATGGTGGCAAGGAAGGAGGACGGGCGAGGGGAGGAGGGTGAAGGGAAGGGAGGAACGTGGAGCGGTAGGCAAGTGAAATTAGACAAAACTGACCACTACTGGGTTCATAGAGAAAGGATGAAAGAGGAAAGATTAAGAGGAGTGTGGATA
>NC_059286.1:877500-897500 GCF_017591435.1 Portunus trituberculatus
TGCAAGAATGTTTGTTACGGAAGCCGTGTTGAGTGTGTTCAAGTAAAGTACACACACACACACACACACACACACACACACACACACACACACACACACACACACACACAGTAGAAAAAGGAGAAAGAGCAAGCCAATTTTTTTTTCTTTTCTTAAAAAGGTATATGAAGTGTTAACAAAATAATAATATTTTAGTGCAGCGCCATTCTAATAAAAAGGCAAGAGAGAGAGAGAGAGAGAGAGAGAGAGAGAGAGAGAGAGAGAGAGAGAGAGAGTCGGTACAGGCGGTTAAGGGGGAATGTGAAAGAGGAAGAAAGTGAAGGTGAGTAAGCTGTTGAGACGGAAACTATGTCGTTAGGAAACACTCTCTCTCTCTCTCTCTCTCTCTCTCTCTCTCTCTCTCTCTGGCATTACTGCGGAAACAGAAAATATTTCATGATTCATAAAGTGGAAAATGTTTATGATGACGAAGTTAATAAAGCGAAAGCTAGGACGGAAGAAGAAGAAAAGGAGGAGTAGGAAGAGGAGGAGTAGGAAGAGGAAGAGGAAGAAGAGGAGGAGGAGGAGGAAGAGGAGGAGGAAGAGGAGGAGGAGGGGGAGGAGGAGGAAGAGGAAGGGGAAGAGGAAAAAGAAGAGGGAGAGGAGGCAAGGACGAACATGTGGATGAATTAATATTTTAGGTAACATTAACTTTCTAACATTTTTTTCGTTATTACCAGAAGAGTCAGTTACACATGTCCAGCCTCTCTCTCTCTCTCTCTCTCTCTCTCTCTCTCTCTCTCTCTCTCTCTCTCTCTCTCTCTCTCTCTCTCGCTCTCTCTCTCTCCTACACATTCTTCCTCTTCCCAGTCTCCATCGCTATACCGCCACCACTCCCTCCGTCCCAGTGCAAATTCACCTTCGGGTCATTTACCTGAGATGCAGCAGTGCCAGCTTGAATTAAAGATGCGGCTGGTTGGATACATGCTTAGGACGCCACTGGTTTCCTTTCCTTCCCTGCTTCTCTCTTCTGCATTCATACCTTGGTTTAGGAACGACTGGCTTATTTTGGTCTTTACTTTCCACTTCCTTGACTTTCACCGCCTTCGTTCATCCACGTATGTACGCACGCAGATAGTTTTTTTTTTTTGAACAGTTTTGTTTGTTTGTTTGTATGACTGTTTGTTTATCATTATTGTTGTTGTTGTTGTTATTGTTGTTGTTGTTGTTCCTGTAGTAGTAATTGTTGTTGTTGTTGATGATAATGTTTTTTTTATTATAATGATAATAATAATGATAACAGTAATAATAATAATAATAATAATAATAATAATAATAATAATAATAATAATAATAATAATGATAATAATAATAATAATAACAATAATAATAATGATAATAATGATAATGATAATGATAATTATTATTATTATTATTATTATTATTATTATCATTATTATAATTATCATTACTATTATTATCATCATCATTATTATCATCACTGTTATTATTATTACTACTATTATTATCACTATAACTATTATACTATCTATACATTATTATTATTATCATACTATTATTATATCATCATTATTACATCACTATTATTATTATTACTACTACTACTACTACTACTACTACTACTACTACTACTACTACTACTACTACTACTACTACTACTACTACTACTACTACTACTACTGCTGCTACTACTACTACTACTACTACTACTACTTTTTTTTTTTTTTCAACTACTACTACCTCCACCCCATGTTTATTGATGCGTCAATTAGGGGCTCCACTACTTGGAGGTCATTAGCCCCAACTCTCGCTAATGACTGTGGCATCCAACCATATCTAATACTCTATAATATAAACATTAGTTGTTAGCTATAAATTCACTCTACCTCTACTCTATCTACTCTTATGCCACTCTCCACCACTGTAGCCTCGCAGTCAAGGCCACTTAAATCTGCAGGTATGGGAGTGGAATGCCTTGTCCCCCTGAGACACAGGAGGGCTGATCTGAGGAGGAGAATGAAAGACGGCACCTCATCCATGCGACGACATGGCTCCTTGGCTGGTGCTTCTTTTCTGCCATTAGGTCGGCTAGTCTTGAGTAGAAGCACTGAGCCTTGGAGCCCATCCCGCCAGATGTGGTGAAGACCAGAGGTGTGAAGCTGCCCTGGTCAACGTGTTGGATTCTCTCCCCATACGCTCGGATCTTCTCCTGCTCATTCTTGCGGTGGGCGGCCTCCAGGAGAGTTCGTGGTGACAGGCGGCCATCGGGTCAAAGATCCGTATGTCCATGAATGCTTTCTGTCCCCTTGTCCAGAACCCTCGTGCGCTGACGTCGACTCGAGCCTCGTTGGTGGTGTTGGCTGTTCTGTAGCGCAGGTGCTCGCCGTCTAGCGGTAGGAGGGTCGGTTCAGTGGAGACATCGTGGCACACCTCCTGAGCATGCTGGCGGTCAGATCTCTCACCTCATCGTGCCTGATACATACGAATCCCCTTTTGCACGTCATGGTGTGGTTGACGTCATTGGGGAACTACACACACAGGTACTGGGGAGTCCTTCCACCGGCCAGCCGTACCTCAGAGCAATGGCGTCGACAAATTCTTGTTTGTTGAGGCTGAAGCCCTTCGCTCCAATGGGCAGTGACGTTAGCCAGTTAGAGGCTCCTGTTTCCTGTGCAGTGAGGATTTTTCTCACTGTGGTTGCAGGCAGGATGTTTATCAGGTCTTCGAGACAGTTTCGTTGATGTTGTTGCCTGTCTCTAGATATAATTCGTCTTTGCTCAGTGACTGCACTTTGGGCTATTTCACCATGTGCGTCCTGAGCAATGATCTTTCTGTGAGGGACCTGGTGAGCTTGAGGGAGTTGAGGTTCTCCACAGTCGCTAACTTCTTAGGGGAGGTGATTCCCATCCCGCCCAGTCTTGGTGGAAGTTCGAGCAGCGCCCTCTCCCCATCTCCGATGGTGTGGGATCTCAGTAACGCTGGGATGAAGGTGTTCCTTATCGAGACCTCCAGTGGTGCAAGGAGAGGGCTGATGCCTGGGATGGTGCGCATGGCGAATCTCCATCGATGCTGCAAGCCGTGGGTGTAGGCGGAGTAGGCTGCATGAGGCTCAGTCCTGGCCATGTCAGACAGGACCTCCACCTCATGTATCCACTCCTTCACCTTCTCTCCTATGTACTCCTTCTTGAACTCCTCTGTTCCGATGACAGCACCCAAATGCCGCTGTCCATCCTTTGTTATTATAACTCCACTGCCACTGAAGCTATCCACTGCACTGTCATAGTGTTCAGGCTTTACAATAAGGACGGACTTAGCGGCACTGGGTGTGTACCCTATGATGGGACCATTATCGTTCACTAAGCCCCACCATTTTTCAAGTCTGTTATTTTGCCGGCCCCTGACAGGTCATCCGCGTACGCCACTTGCTTCACACTCGTTTTCTCATATGAGATAACTTGTTGCAGCACTGAAAGTCCGAGGGCGTACATCGCCATGGCCACTGGGTCACCTTGTGTTGTCCCTTCCATGGACTTTAACACCTTAACACTATTACCACTATTACTACATATGTACAAATCCGAGGGGTCACTATATGTGTTTTCTACATAGTGTGCCAGAGAGGGACATTTTACTCGAATGTTATGAAGCATTGTTTTTCTGTTAATAGTGTTGAAAGCGTTTTTGGCGTCCACTAATAACACCGCTTCACAATTGTCTTCACTGAATATTTCCCTCATAGCGTGGATGGCGGCTTCCTCCTGCCTGCTGTCCTGCACACACTTGCAGGTTCCCGCTGCCCTCCTCACGTCGTCCTTGACCACCGTCATGACGCATTTACCCACGATGCGTCTTATCACCTCGCCGATGCCAATTGGTCTGCATCCCGGCTTTTTGTCCAGCGGGATTAATCGGCATGCGGTGAGAGCCTCGACGTGGTGACAATTTGTGGTGGCAAGCTTCCTCGCCAGTGCTGCCAGGGCGCCGCATAGGTCGTTAGCGGCACTGCCACAGAGTGCGCCGCTCAACAGGCGACGCCACCCTCTAGCGTCTAGTCCTGAGGGACCAGCACTGCCGTGTGTCTGGAGAGACTTCTTCCAGATCATCTCTCCAGTTATCACCTCGTAGATGACATCATTGGGCTTGCGGAAAGGCCCCTGCATCCTGAGGCCCTCTTCGTCACTGGGGAGGATGTTTTCCTTCAGCAGGTGGATGGTTTCCCTGGTGAGGGGCAACACACCACCTGACTGCTGTTCATTAAGTGCCCGCAGAGCCTTGGACACCTGTCCTTGCCGCATATTGCCAGCGAAATTACGGGCTTTGTCTTCCTGCCTTTGTTGGTTTCCTGATGGTCTTGGCAGCCTCTTCTGGATGGCTCGGGCTTCCTCCAGGAGCTCATCCAGTTGGTTGTTCTGCCATAGACCCACTCTTCTTGCGACGGCTTTCACGTTTTCCGCCACCTTCGCATTCCTATGTGTCTTTTGAAAGAAGAGTTTTGGCAGTGTGAAGAATAATTTCATCGCATACGGTGCGAGGGGTGACTCTTGTAAGTAATTGTTGAGGAGGATGACCATCTCTTGTACAATTTTGTTGGTGGCTGCACACTTTGGTGGATCGAACAGATGACATGTAGACCACCCAGCTAATTCTTTATTTCTGCATTTTGTCATATTTATCTAATCCCTCTTCATGATTCCCCAAAGCGGAGGTCCCTCTGGCGTTTTGCCTCTGTCAATTGGGGAACCTGAGGAAGTATTATACTGATTTTCCCTGGAATGATTACTGTTTCCGTTTCAAAGACCCATCTCTGTGTGCTGAACGCATAACAGAGATGATAGTGTGTAGCACTGAGGCGTATTTTCCTCACATTCTTTCTCAATCTAAACCTTCTAACCATTGGTTTAACACAGCCTGTGTTGTTCACAAAAGGTACTTAAGCCTTCCATCTCCTGAATCTCATGCACTTTATATTTCTGCCCAGAATCATACCATATCTTTTTTTTAAACACGACAAACACTCTTTCATACATAAAAAATGACAAAATCTTTCAAACTGAAACTCCCCTCGAGACTTCTGGCATCTGGCAAAAAACATCTCCATCAATTTCACTTTTCATCTTTCATTCCTTTATTTCATCCTGATGGTACCACTGCCATCTCATGTCTCTAAAGCTGAACTCTTCTTACAAACCTTTGTTAACAACGCTACCTTGGATGATTCTGGGCTTGTTCCTCTCTGTCCTCCTCCCTCTGACTGTTGCATGCCTTCAATTAAAGTTCTTCAAAATGATGTTTTCCATGCCCTCGCTGGCCTAAACCCTCGGAAGGCTAATAGACCTGATGGGGTCCCTTCTACTGTTCTCAAAACACTTTGTTTCCGTGCTTGCACCTCTCTTGGCCAAACTCTTTCAACCCTGTCTATCGACTTCTACCTTTCATTTTTACTGGAAGTTTGCTTATATGAAGCCTATTCCTAAAAAGGTTGACCGTTCTAATTCCTCAAACTACCGCCCTGTAGTTTTAATCTCTTGTATGTCTAAAGTTTTTGAATTTATCCTCAATAGGAAAATTCTCAAACATGTCACTTCAGAATCTTTTTATCTGATCGCCAGTATGGCTTCCGTCAAGGCCGCTCTACTGGTGATCTGACTTTCTTCACTGAGTCTTGGTCTTTCTCTTTTACAGATTTCGGTGAAACTTTTGCTGTCACGTTAGACATATCAAAAGCTTCTGACAGAGTCTGGCAAAAAGCTTTGATTTCCAAACTGCCCTCTTACGGTTTCTACCGTTCTCTCCTCAACTTTATCTCAAGTTTCCTTTCCGAGCGTTCTATTGCAGCTGTTGTAGACGGCACTGTTCTTCTTGTAAATCTATTAAGAGTGGTGTTACTTAGGATTATGTCCTGTCACCTATCTCTTCCTATTATTCATTATAATTTTCTAAACGAAACTTCTTGCCCTATCCACTCTTATGAGATGATCCATCTTTTCAAAGACGACCAACCATTCACACAGAGAAAACTTAATTGTGTTCAATCCACAATTCCTTTTCAAAGACGACCAACAACATTCTGCATGGAAGCAGACAGTTTTATTAGAAAATCAAAGTTTTCCTCTCATCAATGCATCAAAAACTCACTGTCTTCAGCCTCTTTCTCACCACCGGAATGTTACATCTCTTGCTATCTTCTATTTTCATTCTAACTTCTCTTTTGATCTTGCTAACTGCATCCATCCACGTGCGGCCTTGCTGCACAAGGCTTTCTTCTTCTCACCCCTTTTCTGTCTTAGAGAGTTAACCAGTACTCTTATTCATTCATACCTTTCTCTGGTAAACTCTGGAACTCCCTGTCAGGTTCTGTGTTTCCAACTTCCTACAACTTGATTTTTTTTTAAGAGGGAGGTATCAAAACAATTGTCTCTTTCTTTCGGCTGACTCCATTGACCTGTAAGGGGACAGGCAATTAAGTGGGCCTTGTTTTTTTTTTTTTGTTGCCCTTGGTCAGTTAGCGGTCTTACATAAAAAAAAAAAAACTGTAAGAGTAGTAGTAGTAGTTAGTAGTAGTAGTAGTTATTATCATTATTATTGTTATCATTATTATTATTGTTGCTATTATTATTATTATTATTATTATTATTATTATTATTATTATTATTATTATTATTATTATTATTATTATTATTATTATTATTATTATTATTATTATTATTATTATCATTATTATCATTATATATTATTATTATTATTATTATTATCATTATCATTATTATTATTATTATTATTATCATCATTGTTATTATTATTATTGTTGTTGTTGTTGTTGTTGTTGTTGTTGTTGTTGTTGTTGTTGTTGTTGTTGTTGTTATTATTTGTTGTTGTTGTTATTATTATTATTATTATTATTATTATTATTATTATTATTATTATTATTATTATTATTATTATTAGTAATAATGTGGATGCCTTCTCATATGTTTACTATTATTACTATAATCATTTAATAATTTTAACATTATATTTATGTAGTATATTTATTCACATATTTATAGTACGTATTACTATTACATTATATTGTAAGTTCATTAGCATCATGTATATTTATTTGTTTACTATTATTGATATTATATTATATTATAGTAACGTATTATTATATATATTTATTTGCTTATAAGTATATTATAGGTGTGATACCTTTGCCCCCAAATGCATTATGGGAGTATATTTTTGCGAGCCTGCCAAACAAGGCTTGGCGTCCCTTCAAGTTGAGTTGCTGGCTTCGTAACGTACTGAATACCGCACGCACTCTCGTTCGTCCCAGCCTTGTTTTGTTGTACCTCTGCTTTGTGGTAATACACTGCTGGACATTACAAGTGTGTTTGCATTGGCCCTTGGACTACTAGTGCTACCTGCTGTGCTACACAGACATACTCATATAAAGCCACTGAGTGACATCACCACAACACCTTATTGGCCACGGTGGGCAACCCCAATTACATAATGGTGGCTAGCTGTCTTGCTTGTGCCTCGCTTAGACCGTTCAGAAACCCCTACGCTACCATGTCTACGCAACAACATCTACTGCTGTTGTGTGCTGCTGCTGGTCTGCCTTACAGTTTGTTCTACGGCTGCCTGTCTGTGCTGTGCCTTCTGTCTACTGTTGTTTTGTTGTAGCGCCTTGCACGGTGGTGGATGCACCCTGCCTATACCCATCTCGCTGGCACCCCCACCATCTCCCACGCATCGAATCCTCTATGGCTGCCTGAGCGTTTATCCAGTAACGAATGTTGTCAGAGTCCATACCACAGGTTACGTGAGTTGTTATTAACATATTTGTATTTTGTATTTCCCTCGTAATTTTATCTCTGTGTTTTAAGACGAGTTCACACGTGCCTATTTGCAACTGAAATTTTACGTCGCTAGAGTTTCCGACTCAGTGTTGGTGTCTAGCGACTGGAGAAACCAGTCACAAAACAAGGCTAACATGTTGGTTGGTCTTGTTAGTAGATTTGCGACTTTATTTACGTCGTGACGTCACGGAGTAATGCTGGGGTCACATTACAGCTTTTTTTTTTTGCTATGACGTCGCCGACGGTCGTAGTAAGGCTGTCGCCGACAGCAATGACGTAATTTTAACGGCTTTTGGCCTGTCGTAAGGCAAGTCGTACGATAAATTGACGATATCGTACGGTGTCGTAAGATGTCGTAGAAGCATTACGACAATCTAGGGCTTCATTCTACTGTCGGGAAGAGTCATTTCATCGGGCTTACGATGACGTTATAGAGAGATACGATGTCGTACGTGATGCTAATACTTCGTTCGACATCGAACGAGTAAAACATCGTTAAGATACTGAGTTATGACTGGCCTTTGAACATACATTTGGCAGTAACGCACGAAAACGTTGTCGCTAGAATCGTCGTGACCAGTGTGACCGCTCGTGCGTTGTCACAAAAAAAAAAAAAAAAAAATAGCTCCAGTTCACACCGTGCTCTTAAGATGGTTTACCCACCGAAGACGATGGGACAGAGGAAGGGCATATGCGTGGGTATGATGTCCCATCGTCGCCGCAGGATCTCTTTGGGATATCTCTGGACATCGCAGGCCCACTGAATATGAGTATGGAGGGGCCGCCTCCAACACCAGGAGTGAACATCCACCTTCAGACCCCCACGAAGGTGGACATATACCCTGTAGCAACTGGAAGAGCAGCAGCAGCAACACCAGAACGAAGATACGGTGATGAAGGATGTAGACGCCCCACGGCACGACATTGAAGAGTCCGAGTATGATAAGGAGGGGCACATAGCGCGCCAGCGGCGTGACCTAGTCAACCTCCACCGCCTGACAGAAGAGGAGCTTGTAGTCTCCCTACATCTCTTCCCCACTCCTCCTCCCATCCCCCCCTTCCCTCTTCTTGTACCCCAGTGATTGAACAGCGAGAGAACAACTGATGCACTGCCCAGCTGTTTGCCTCGAGTTGCCAAGCGGCGTATTTCTGTAAGGAGTGTGCGGCGTTGGTGGTGGTGGCGAACGACTTTCGTTATTATTATTTATTATTATGATCATCCAGTATTCACAAAGCCCCCTGAAGTATGTTGACTCCATCCTCAATATGTCCCTGGCGAGATGCGGCTCTGTGTCAGCGTGGACAGGGATGCACTTTAGGAGATTCATGGTGAGGTGTGTAGATGTCGATGCTATGGGATGATGTGACATGGAAAATCGTTTTGGATCCCTATAAATACCTCCAGGGGCTCATTCTGTGCCTGCCCTTGCGTCGTCCAGTAAATATAGGGCGTCATTGCACATTTGTCAGATGCGTCTATTTCGACATCGTTTGACATCGTGTGTCATCGTTCAATATTGTCCGACATCGTCCGACATCGTTAGCGTAGCATACGCTGTCGCAAGTCGAGAAAATTTGAAAAATTCAAGTTGTTACCATTTTCTTTGGTACGTCGTACGTCATCGTTGTGGGTGTCGTACGATGACTTACGTCATTATACGAGGGATAAACGTTATCGTACGTCTAGGATCCAATGTCGTACGTCCTTCGTTTTGCATGTCCTTCTTGCACTCTTACCTAGATTCTTACCTAGATGGGGGTTAACCCCATCTAGAAACAAGCGATGCCTCCAACCATGAATGCAAAAAGATGTTCTTGAATTAAAGCTTGAGGTTGGCTAATGTTGGCATCACCAAAATGGCTTGGTAAGACTCATAATGTACTTTATGGAAAATTGATTCAATAAGGCAGTTGGCAGATTACCGAGAGCACAGATGAAGAGACTACAAAACTAATCAAAATCATACAGCCTTGGACCAAGAGCAGGGTGAAGAAGACGTTTGAAGGCCTCTACTGAACGAGCTGAGACAACATTTTCAGGTAGAGAATTCCAGATGTCAATGACTCTAACTGAAAAGAAACGAGCCCTAATGTCAGTGTTACACCGTGGAATAAACAGCTTAAGAGAATGACCTCTTATACCCCTATTCAAATTTCTTACAAACAAATGACTGAGATGAGGGCAATAACCATTCAGAATCTTGAACACCAGAATAAGGTCAGCCCTAATCAACCTGCCCTTAATGGAATACAAATTTAGCTGAGCAAGACGTTCACTATAAGACAAATCTTGGTATCCCTCAATTTTCTTGGTCCACCGTCTCTGGACACCTTCCAGCAATTTGAGATCTCCAGAGTAACCAGTGAACCAAGCCACAGAAGCGAAATCGATGACGGGGCGAATGTGAGAAATAAAGACTGTTTTCATAAAATCAGGAGATCTGCAGACTGTTCCCTTCAAGATAGAGAACCCAACGCCGCTAGCCTTCCTAGCAATTTCTCTAACATGGAGGTGGAACTTAAGTGAGGCATCCACACGAACTCCAAGGTCCTTGTGATTCTCAACATCCTTAATTGGTTGATCATCAATAAAGTACGGCAGAAGAACAGGTGCATCTCTGAAATTCCTACAAAAATTAATTCGAACACATTTATGAACAGAGAATGCAAGACCCCAGGAGCTACTTGTTCTATGGAGTAGGTTGATATCACTTTGCAGACTGATGTGAGAATGAAGGTGGTCCAACAACGAGAGGGAAGATGCTAAATAAAGTTTTAGATCATCAGCAAACAGACAGAATTTGCAACTTAGTTGAGAGACTACATGATTAATATAAACCAGGAACAGTAAAGGTCCAAGCACAGACCCCTGGGGAACGCCACTAGTGACATTCAATTGGCGACTCGAACTGCCATGTACAACTACATTCAGTTTCCTATCCAACAAGTAGTCCCTCAACCATCCTAAAAGGCAACCTTCAACACCAATACTAGCCAACATTTTAAGTAATAGTGCATGATTCACTACATCAAAAGCCTTGCAAAAAAAAAAAAAAATATTACATCTACTGACAAACCACTATCATAGTGCTGGGTAACATAATCATAGGTGTATAGCAGTTGGTCGGAAACTGAGTGGGCAGAACGGAAACCATATTGGTGAGGGGAAAGCAGATGACTGTTTTCTAGATATGCTGAGAGTTGAGAAGCAACAATTCTTTCGAAGGTTTTGCAACAAACAGAAGTCAAACTTATAGGTCTATAGTTCAGGGGATCAGAATGAACACCACCTTTAAATAATGGCATAACATTTGCACTTTTCCACTGTGAAGGAACACTCATAGTTAAGAGGGATTTGCGATAAAGCAGCAGCAGAGGATAGCTTATGGAAGGTGCACATCTCTTAAAAAAGATAGAAGGAATACCATCAGGACCCGCACTACTTGAGGGCTGAAGTGAAGAAAGAAAATCCTGAATGGTGAAGAGGTCAAAGCTGTCAACATTAAATATAAATTTACTGTCACATTGATGCCAGGGAAAAGGACTAGGTAGTTCAGTACGAGTAAAAACAGACGAAAAAGCAGTTGCAAAATTATTTGCCATATCCACTGGTTCATCGACCCAACCATCATCATTCCGCAGCGGACCAATAGTCGGTCTCTGAACTTTTTTACTACGGAGATAGGAATGGAAACGTTTATTATTTGAGCTATCGGAGACCAGAGTTTTTTCGTAGTTGGATACAAAGGTTTCTTTGGAATGGCTGCTTCAATGGGATAAACTTCAGGTCAGGGTTTTCCAAGCTCAGCCCAGGTAAAAGAGTGGTAGATACTCCTTTCTTTCCTTCTACTTAGCCAGGGACGTATCTGCAGGCATTTTCTTTTCTGTTGACTTTTCTGGTACTTCCAAAGAAGAGCAACCACAGCTTCAGCATCGCCACTGGAGGAAGACATCTTGGCGGTTAGCTATTTACTTCCCGCCAAGACGCCAACTAGTCGATACTTTCTAGTCGCTACGTGTGACACTTTCTGACTAGAAGGAATGAGTCGGAAACTCTACCGACGTAAAATTTCACTCACAAATTGGCACGTGTGAACCCACCTTTAGGCTGTGCCATTCCTGCCATTTGCAGCTAGGAACGCCATTTGAACTCCATTTTGCCTACATGCTTTGTGCTCTGCCCTCTGGTTGGCTGTAACTTGCTGTCTGGCTTCCCATTCGTTCTCAGAGACGTACCTTTAATTTCATTGGTGCATTCGCTCTCAAAGTCTGTAATGGCTTTTGTTATTGGACCATTATCCGTCCCGTGATCACCAGTGCCTCTGCCATATATTTGGGCATTTTTTTATTACACTGATTTATTTCTCTGATTATTTTTGCATTGTGTTATTTTTATTTTGTTTATTTTGCTAATTTTTGCTCTTGCTTGAGAATTATAAT
Source organism: Portunus trituberculatus (assembly GCF_017591435.1). NCBI lineage: Eukaryota > Metazoa > Arthropoda > Malacostraca > Decapoda > Portunidae > Portunus > Portunus trituberculatus. The sequence continues at coordinate 889,785 of NC_059286.1, forward strand.
CTATGCACTCAATTTTTTTTTCTTTTTGCACATTTCCTTGAGTTAACATTGTTTTCTGCCCTGTTGTTTTTTTTATAACACTATTAACCTAATTTATCATAACATTGCTTATTTTCTTGTCACACACTTTCATTTAGTGTTTTTTTTTGGTGTTAATTTTTTTTTGTATGTTTTTTTTCATTGTGCTTATTAATTTGTGTTTATCAAGTTTGCACTGCTGTCTTTATTTTTGTGTTATGCTAATGCTTGTCATACAATTCCAGCTGTGTTGTGAGTCCTGCCACCTGCTGCTGCTGTCTGGATGATTCCCATGAACCACCTGTGCGTACATGTACCTTGTCCAAGGAAGTCCAGGATATCTGTGTTTTGGACGCACCTTTCTCTTTCTCTCTCACAGTTAATAACTTATCTTCATTACTAAATTTTCTTTTAGTTTATGTTTTTGTGTAGTGGTGGTATCTGTAATCTTCCTTTCACCATGTCTACTACTACTGCTGTCACTACTACTACTACTACTACTACTACTACTACTACTACTACTACTACTACTACTACTACTACTGTTGCTACTGCTATGGCTACTCCTATTGCCATTACTATGCAAACACTTCCTCCTATGGTTTCTCCCACTATTAAACTTTTGCACCCCTACCATTAAGAAGTCTAGTGGTGAAGACATTACTTCATATCCACCCACACAGTACTTTTATATATGTGAAGATGTGCTTACAAATCCCCATATCACCTTAGGAGAGATAAAATTGCAATTGTAAGATCTCAGTTCATTCCAGATCAGATTTAATGTGTGATTCTGCTTTTAATTCTAAGGCTTTAAATTATGACTATGTAAAGTTTAAATCCAATTTCTTTCAAGTATTTGGCTTTTCTCAACCACATAAATCTTTCCAATGTGTCTTTGATGCTGATCAAACTCTCAGTGACCACATTGCTGTTCAAGGCTCATCCTTACATGTTATAGGTTCAGTTACTCTGCTTATCTCACTTCATGCACATGAATGTACCTTTTATGTAAATTTTTACATAGGTAGTATCTAACATTGCTCTGAAGTTTGATGCTTTAATAAGATTTTATGAATTAGCCAGGCATGATATTTCTCTGTACCCCAAGTACCAAGCACTTGTGCAGGATGGAACAACTTATTATGCTTTCGACAACCCTATATCTGTGCTTACTGTCACTTCTAGGTGCGCACACTTTGAGCAGTCCCGTCTGTCACAAGAGAGCGAGTCTCCTCCACAGTATGACTCTACATCGTCCTGTGGAGTAGAAACGTTCTGTCCCCACTATGAATATATGTGCAGCTGTAGTTATTGGTGATCAGTACATAGGTCCTATCTGTGCACATAAGGTGTATATGTCTTAACACACCCTGACTCTGTATTAGTCCAGCGTCTAGCTCTGGAAGGTACGCTTTCCTCAGTGAGAGATGACCATGTCACAGATGCCTTAGTCACAAATCTTACAGGCACTTCTGTCACTCTCAGGAATGGTATTCACCTTGGGTCGTTCACTGTCGTTAACGAAACCTCTTTTCAGGATCCAACATTATTGATAGCTGCTGTTTCTACATAGCATGCTTCTCGTAGTTCCCCTGCTGAACTGGCCACTCAGTTGGAGACACACGTCAACGTTGTTGATTATACCCTGACGTGAGGACTCGTTTTAGCAAATTACTCGTGATCCACAGACAAGCCATTGTTTTGCCTGGTGAACCATTAGGCGTTACAGCTTGTGTGCAGTATCACATTGATTTAAAGTCAGGGACACGGCCTGTGTATGTTCTATCCTATAGGGTACCTCATGCTCAGCGTCGGATAGCTGATGACTTAGTAAAAGATATGCTTAAAGAAAGTATTATTCAAGAGTTACAGTCTCCTTGGAATTCCCCTTTATTTCTAGTACCAAAGATTTTAGGAGATTTAACAATGTCACAGAACCTGATCATTGTCCTCTTTCTGTGCTCAGCTAGTTGCTTCAGAGTATTGGGAAAGACAACACTGTCTTTACTACACTGGATTTTTTTTTATACCATGTGGGCTTTCACTGGAATTTATGGTCTAAAAAGGGTACTTTTTGAGGTACCTCCTATCTCAAGGCCCACCGACTAGGAAACCGTTGCCCCGAGTGAGGAAGCCCAACTTACACTCGGAGTGTGGACAGGATTCGAACCCGTGCGCTTGGAGACCACTCGGACCCCAAAGCACACATGGTTCCACTGTACTACGGCGGCCCCCATGGTACAGTGGAACCATGCATGCTTTAAAGAGTGGTTTTTTGGCAGATTCCTTTGTCTGCAGAGAGTAGTCCAGTTACAGCTTTCTCCACATCCAGTGAACATTTTGAATGACTACGATGCACCAAGGGATTTAGAAATTCTCCTTTTTACCTGCCAATGCCTTGCCAACTCACTTTTCCGAGGCTTATTTGGCAAGGGTTTATTTGTCTATATGGACGATTTAACTATTGTGTCCCAAGAACTAAAGGGTCACTTTCAACAACTGTCCCTTATTCTTCAGAAGTTTACCGAGTAGGGCCTTGAACTTAACTTACCTAAGTGTAAATTTTTCAGGTCACGCATAGAATTCTTAGGACACGTGGTGGGCAGAGACGGTATTCACACTACTCATGATAAAGATAATTAGCTGTTAAAATTTTCCAATCTCCACTTCCATCACTAATGTCAGTTCATTTTTGGGTTAAGCTGGTTGTTACCCTGCTTTCATTAAAATTTGTGCTAGCATTGCTTCTCTCATGAATAAATTGAAGAAAAAAGATGTTCCTTCCAGTGGACTGCTAGTCAGCAACAAAGCTATGACAAGCTGAAAGAAGCTTTAATTCCTGCTCCAGTTTTGTCTTTAACTGATTATTTGCTTCCGTTCATCATGTGTACTGACGCGTCTTCTCTTGGCTTCGGTTCTATTCTGATGCAACGAGTATATAGATGGACAACATCCTCAGGTTCTGTTGAGTGACAATGGAACTGAATGCTATTCTTCAGGGTTTCTACCAACAGTATGGTATCACACAGTCATTCGTAACTGCATAATTAACATCCCGCTTCAAATGGGTTAGTTGAACGCACTAACAGGAAAATTGTTGAGATTTTGTGGCATGTTGCAGGTCAATAACATGAATCTTGGCAAGATTGGCTCCCTCATGTGGCTGCTTGTATCAATGGCTCTATAAATTCCTTTACTGGTAAAGCACCTCACTGTTTTGTCTATGGTTTAAAAAAAACGTCTGCCATAATTATGATCTCATGCTAAACCTGGAAACCCTGAAGGAACATGACCCAAATCCTGCCAGGAGTAGCAAAGTGGCTCATGACGTAGAGAAAATTGTCAAGATTTATCAAGAAATCTATGATGAAAAAACAAGAAAAACCAAACCAGTCAGACATGCCGTCCCTGTCACACCTGCCGACCCCGCTACAGCTGGCCCTTCCATATCCGCTGCCGACGGTTCTACAGCTGGCCCTTCCTCCATATCCTCTTTCTTCAAACCAGTGAAACATGCCGACCCTGCTACAGTTGGCCCTTCCACATCTGCTTCCGACACTGCAGACGACGACGTCTTATCCTCGTCTGCCCACTCAGCGGAAGATGAGTAAGGGCTGAAATCCCTACTGTCGCTTTGCCTCAGGAGGGACATCATCTGATAGAATACATGGCGAGTGAAAGATAAATAAACACATTTTCTGTTTATTTCTTTTGCGCAGTACTTTTACATTTTATTTTTCTAATGACTATTTTCATGTATTTTCATTTCTGTAGGGGTGACTTTTGACGTGCTGGAACGCATTCCCTGTTATTACATTTTATTATGGGTTCGGTGTACGGTAATTTCGATGTGGCGCCGTCTTTACAATGCTTGTATTTCTGACATCTACACTTGTATGTATATTTTTCGAATTCTGTATTTTTTGAGGTCTTGGCTGTCAATATTATATATTTACAATGCATCTATTTCTGATGTCTTCACTTGTTCGTATATTTTTTTTGTGTCTCCCATGGTTTGTATATTTGATGTCTTTTCAGTTCTTTGTTTTCTCGGCGAGATACCTTCATTTCGCGTGACCAAGTGATATTGTGGTGCCCCCTCATATGTTTACTCTTATTACTATAATTATTTTTACATTAAATTTAAGCTTCTTTTATTCACATATCTATATCATTACTATTATAGTATATTGTATGTTCTTTAGCATCTTGTATATTTGTTTGTTTATTATTATTGATATAACATTATTCTATATTATTATGCTATTATCTATATTTATTTGTTTATATGTATATTAGAGGTTTGTTACCACTGTCCCCAAATGCATTACGGGAGTATATTTTGTACTCCCGCCAGACAATGCTTGACGTCCCCTCAGTTGAGTTTCTGAGTTCCTAACGTAATGAGTAGCACACTCAAATCTCGTCCGTCCCAGCCTTGTTTTCTTGTATCTCTGCTTTGTGGCAATACACTGTTAGACATTACAAGTGTGTTTGCATTACCCCTTGGACTACTAGTGCTACCTGCTGTGCTACACAGACATATAAAGCCACTGAGTGACTTCACCATAACACATTACTGCCCACGGTGGACACTCCCCATTACACTACTACTACTACTACTACTACTACTACTACTATTATTTTTATTATTATTATTATTATTATTATTATTATTATTATTATTGTTTCTATTGTTATCATCATTATTTCTCATTATCATTATTATTATTATTATTATTATTATTATTATTATTATTATTATTATTATTATCATCATCATCATCATCATCATCATCATCATCATCATCATTCCTGTTATTATCACTGTTATTATTATTGTTGTTATTGATATTATTATTATTATTATTATTGCTATTATTATTATTATTATTATTATTAATATTATTATTATTATTATTATTATTATTATTATTATTATTATTATTATTATTATTATTATTATTATTATTATTATTATTATTATTATTATTATTATTATTATTATTATTATTATTATTATTATTATCATTATTATTAATATTTTGGTTTTTGTTCTTTATTGTTATTTCTTTTTATTCTATTATCATTGTTATTTTTATTTTTATCATTACTTTTACTATTATTATTATTATTATTATTATTATTATTATTATTATTATTATTATTATTATTATCATTATTATTATTATTATCATTATTATTATTATTATCATCATTATTGTTATTATTTTATTACTATAATGATAAAAAAATAATAATAATGATAATAATAATAATAATAATAATAATAATAATAATAATATAATAATATTATTATTATTATTATTATTATTATTATTATTATTATTATTATTATTAATAATAATATTATCATTATTACTATTATCATTATTATTATATTCTACTACTTCTTAACTTGCTCTCGTGCCCACGCTCTTGAATCTTCCAAGTTTTCCACTATCTGGCTTTGAGTTACTCTCAAACTAAATTCATCTGTGCTGTTTATCTCTCCCCTAACTCTTCCGACAATAGTAAATTCTTCGACTACTTAACTTCCAAAGTGGAGAGATATCCATTCTTGGAGATTTCAATGTTTACCACCAGCTTTGGCTTTCATCTCCCTTCACTGACCATCCTGGTGACCTAGCCTTCAATTTTGTTATCCTTCATGACCTAGAGCAACAGGTGCAACACCCTACTCGTATTCCTGACGGTCTTGGAGACACGCCCAACATTCTTGATCTCTTCCTCACCACTAATCCATCTGCTTATGCTGTCACCCTTTCATCTCCGTTGGGCTCCTCCAATCACAATCTCATTTCTGTATCTTGTCCTATTTCTCCAATCCCTCCACAGGATCCCCCAAAGCGAAGGTGCCTCTGGCGTTTTGCCTCTGACAGTTGGGGGGACCTGAGGAGGTATTATGCTGATTTTCCCTGGAATGATTACTGATGCCGTGTCGGAGACCCATCTCTTTGTGCTGAATGCATAACAGAGGTGATAGTGTCTGGCATGGAGGCGTATATTCCTCATTCTTTTTCTCAACCTAAACCTTCTAAGCCTTGGTTTAACTCAGCCTGTTCTCGTGCTATACATGATAGAGAGGTTGCCCACAAAAGGTACTTGAGTCTTCCATCTCCTGAATCTCATGCACTTTATATTTCTGTCCGGAATCATGCCAAGCCTGTTTTTCAACTTGCCAAACACTCCTTCATAAGTAGAAAATGTCAAAATCTTTCAAACTCAAACTCCCCTCGAGACTTTTGGCATCTAGCCAAAAACATCTCAAATAACTTCACTTCTTCATCTTTCCCTCCTTTATTTCATCCTGATGGCGCCACTGCCATCTCTTCTGTCTCTAAAGCTTAACTCTTCTCTCAAACCTTTGCTCACAACTCCACCTTGGACGATTCTGGGTTTGTCCCTCCCTCTCCTCCTCTCTTTGACTATTTCATGTCTACAGTTAAAATTCTTCGTAACGATGTTTTCCATGCCCTCGGTGGCCTAAACCCTCAGAAGGCTTATGGTCCTGATGGGGTCCCTCCTATTGTTCTCAAAAACTGTTCATTCATGCTTGCACCTTGCCTGGCCAAACTCTTCCAACTTTGTTTATCGACTTCTACCTTTCCTTCCTGCTGGAAGTTTGCCTACATTCAGCCTGTTCCTAAAAAGGGTGACCGTTCTATCCCCTCAAACTACCGTCCTAAAGCTTTAATCTCTTGCTTGTCTAAAGTTTTTGAATCTATCCTGAATAGGAAGATTCTCAAGCATCTGTCACTTCACAATCTTCTGTCTGATCGCCAGTATGGCTTCCGTCAAGGTCGCTCTACTGGTGATGTTCTGGCTTTCCTTACTGAGTCTCTTTTAGAGATTTCGGTGAAACTTTTGCTATAGCGTTAGACATATCAAAAGTTTTTGATAGAGTCTGGCATAAAGCTTTGATTTCAAAACTGCCCTCCTACGGCTTCTATCCTTCTCTCTGCAACTTTATCTTAAGTTTCCTTTCCGACCGTTCTATTGGTGCTGTGGTAGACGGCCACTGTTCTTCTCCTAAATCTATTAATACTGGAGTTCCTCACGGTTCTGTCCTGACACCCACTCTCTTTCTATTATTCATTAATGACCTTAACCAAACTTCTTGCCCTATCCACTCTTACGCTGACGATACCACCTTACATCTTTTTACGTCCTTTCAGGAAGTAAACAGATCACGCAGGGACGCCACAGAACGCCTGACTTCTGATCTTTCTAAGATTTCCGATTGGGTCAGAGAAAATCTAGTAGTTTTCAATGCTTCAAAAACTCAATTCCTCCATCTATCATCTCTATACAACCTTCCAGACAACTATCCTCTTCTTCAATGACACTCAACTGTCTCCCTCTCCCACAATGAATATCCTCGGTCTGTCCTTTACTCATAATCTTAACTGGAAACTTCATATCTCATCTCTGCTTAAACAGCTTCTATGAAGTTAGGTGTTCTGAGGCTTCTCCGCCAGTTTTTCTCACCCCTCCAACTGCTTACTCTGTATAAGGGCCTTATCCGCCCGTGTATGGAGTACTCTTCGCATATTTGGGGGTTCCAGACACAGTTTTACTAGATAGGGTGGAATCAAAGGCTTTTCGTGTCATCAACTTCCCTCCTCTGACTAACTGTCTTCAGCCTTTTTCTCACCGCCGAAATGTTGCATC
>NC_059286.1:902500-942500 GCF_017591435.1 Portunus trituberculatus
CGGGTAAAAGGGATGTGTAAGGATGTGGGTGTCAGCTTTGTGGATGTATGGGATAGGTTCTATGGGCGAAGGATTTGTATGCTAGGGATGGTGTGCATCTGAGTAGGAAGGGTGTGGATGTGCTGAGTGGATGTCTGGAGGGGAGTTGGGATGGAGTGTAGGGGTGAGGTAGCAAATGCATTCCAGAAGAAAGATGCTAGACATAAATTAGATAGGATAAACAGAGATAGTGAAAAGATTAGGAAAGATTTCCAGGTGCAAATAGGAGAGAATAAGATTAGGATTCCAAATAAGGAGACAGCATCTAGGAAGGTAGCAGGACTTAAATGTTTTTATGTAAATGCCAGGAGTCTTAGGAACAAGAAGGACGAGTTATCTAGTTATATAGTTGAGGAGGACTTAGATGTTGTATGTGTCACAGAGGCATGGGTAAATGAGGAAAAGTTTAGGAAAATAGGAAAGAATATGAAGTAGATGGATACATTATGTATTTACACCAGAGAATTGGTAGGATAGGTGGAGGAGTAGTTATTTATGTAAAAAATCCTTCATTTCCAGTCAGGTTAATGGTATTAAGGTAGATAACAGAGTAGAGTCCTTATGGCTGGATGTTAGAGTAAACAAAAGTAAGGTTATTAGAGTAGGAGCTTTTTATAGACCACCTAACCAGTCAGCAGATGTAGACAACCTTATGGTAGATGAGATAAATAGGGGTGTACTAGTCAGACAATTATCTTAGGGATTTTAATCTTAAGTCAGTAAACTGGGAGAGGATGGTAGGAGATGCTAGTGAAAATAAGTTTATGGAAAGTTTTCAGGATAACTATTTAGTGCAGATGGTAGATAAACCTACTAGGGGGAGGAAGGTTTTAGACATAGTACTAACAAATATTGAGCATTGTTTAAAGGAAGTTGAGGTAGGAGAGACTTTAGCAAACAGTGACCATCATATAATTAGATTTATCATTAATTCCAGTAGGGATAATATAGTGAATAAGACTAGAGTCCCAAACTATCAGAAAGGCAATTATGGTAGGTTACGTCAGTTATTAGGAGAGGTAAACTGGGAAGATAGTTTTGGAAATAAAACTGCACAGGAGATGTGGGATATTTTAAGGTTGTAGTAAAGGGTATAGTGATGCAGTGTATCCCTTACAAAGATATAAGGCAGAGAAACAGGAAGCCATTATGGTGGACTCATGAGATAGGTAGACAGATCAGAGAGAAGAAGAGGGCATATAGAGAGTTGCAGAAAAGTGGGAAGATGTAGATTTGATTAGGTACAGACAGGTCAGGGATGATTTGAGTAAGGTTATAAAAAAGTAAAAGGCAGGCAGAGATAAAACTAGCTAGAGCTGGGAGTAAAGATCCCAAAAATTATATAGTTATTACAAGGTCAGTGATAAAAGAAATAAGGATAGGATTGGACCACTCAGAAAAGATGGTGTAGTAGTGGATCAAAATGAAGACATAGTAGAATTATTGAATGAACAATTTTCTTCAGTATTTACTAGGAAAGAATAGGAAATCCTGTTACAAACAGTGCGACGAGTAGTTTAAGAGCTTTAGAAAATATTGATATAAAACCGGGAATTATTAGGAAATTTATTCTTGAACTAGACGATAGGAAAGCTAGTGGTCCTGATGAGCTACATGCCAGAGTACTTAGGGAGGGTGTAGACAGTATTTCTGAAGCACTTAAGTTAATCTTTGAAAGATCACTTAGGTTTGCTGAGATACCTCAGGACTGGAAGTTAGCTAATGTTACACCAATATTTAAAAAAGGTAGGAAGGATGATGCGAATAATTATAGACCGATCAGTTTAACTAGTATAGTATGTAAGATACTAGAGAAAATCATTAAGGGTAGTATTTGGGAGCATTTAAATGAGAATAGATTAATTAGAGATACCCAACATGGCTTTAGATCAGGGAGGTCCTGTCTTACAAATTTGCTCGATATCTTAGAATATATTACCAAGGAGTTAGATGATGGAAATAGCATAGATGTTATATATCTAGATTTTAGCAAGGCGTTTGATAAGGTACCGCATAGGAGGCTAGTGTACAAATTGAGACTACATGGGATAGGGGTAGGTTAGTTGATTGGATTAGTGAATGGCTTTCTGATAGGAAACAGAGAGTAGTATTAAATGGGGCAATGTCTGAGTGGAAGGAAGTGGTTAGTGGGTACCCCAAGGATCAGTGCTAGGACCTCTTCTTTTCTTGGTGTACATTAACGATTTAGATATAGGAATTAGTAGCAAAGTATCAAAGTTTGCAGATGATACTAAGATAGCATGTGCAGTACAGGACAATTACAGGGACCTGGACAGGACAGCATGGGCAGACAGGTGGCAGATGGAGTTTAATTCTAAAAGTGTCAGGTTATGCATTTAGGTAAAGACAACACAAACTTTAGCTATGAGATGGAGGGATGTTGGCTAGAGGCAGTAGAGGAGGAAAGGATTTAGGAGTAGTGATAGACAGGACTATGAAATTTTCAAAGCAATGTTTAGAAGCAAGAAATAGGGCAAATAGGATCCTGGGTTTTATAAATAGAAATGTTAGTTATAAAAGTAAGGAAGTGGTGCGTAGCTTATATAATTCCTATGTTAGGCCCCATTTAGAGTATTGCATACAGGCCTGGTCACCCCATTATAGGCAGGATATCAACATGTTAGAAGCAGTTCAGAGAAGAGCAACTAGGATGATACCAGCATTAAAGCGCCTGGAGTATAGAGATAGATTAAAGGAATTAAACATGTTTTCATTTGAGAGGAGATGTATAAGAGGATATGATAGAGTTATTTAAAATGTTCTCAGATACAAACTACATAGATGTGAGATCTTTCTTTACCTTAGAGGAGGAAGTAGGACTAGAAATCATGGCAGGAAGATTAGAAAGCAAGGCTGCAGGTTAGATATAAGAAAATATTTCTTTAGTCATAGGGTGGTAGACTTCTGGAATGCATTGCCAGAGAGGGTTGTAAATAGCACTAGTTTGACAATGTTTAAAAACAGATTAGATAAGCACTTAAATTTATTAGATTTATAATTATGTATAGCGCTGCATGATAGTTTTTATAAGAAATTTACTATAGTTAAACAAGACATGATCCCCATGTATGGGGATCACAGATTGTAGAGGAATTCGCTGCAGGACTTAGCCCTGTTAATGGGCCAAATATTTAGAATTAGTATATAATGTATTGTGTACTTGTAAGTGTATCTTTAAGTACTGATGACGAGGTCGCTGTGTGACTGATACAGGATAACCTAGATGGGCCCTGGTGGCCCTTTGTTATCCTATTATTTTTGTTATGTTATATGTTATGTTATGTTATGTTAAGACAGGAACACAGACCGAGTGACGAGTGAGAACATCAGTGAGGGATAAATAAATGTACAGTAACTTACGTACAATATTCCCTTTTCCCAAGTGACCAGATTACTGACGCACTTTTTGAAACAAAGCACTGTGAAGTTTATTGTATATTTATTTAGACTTGTGCAGATCCTCAAACTTTCTTCTCAACCACTTAGTCTGAAAAAAGTGTTTGTTGCAAATCAAGTGGGAATATTTACTTGTATATTGTGTGTTGTGAGTTGAATATGCGCTGTAGATATTTTTTTTGTCCCAATCGCTTTGTTTGAATTTAAGAAAATGAATAATTTGTTGTTATCTAAATGAAAATCTTACGTTGAGCACACACTGGTTTTATTTCTCTGTTTTTCGTAACATCAGTGTTTGTGCAGGACACAGGGAAAAATAACTACACGTGGAAGTAATTGAGACGCTTCAAGGTGACAGGAAAAGAGCAGATTGAGAGAAAGGTTCATGAATTTAGTTATTTCTTTTACATTTGATAATCACGTGTGAAATAATGGGTTTGAAACTTGCTTCGTCTGACGGTTTTCGTTCTCAAACATACCAAAAAAAAAAAAAAAAAAAAAAAAAAAAAAAAAAGCAAACGAAGAAATGGGTCTGAAATGGAAAAAAAAAATGAAAAGAAGTGAAATAGAAAATAATGAGAAATGGGTAATAGTTTAATTGATAGTTTTCTTTTTCTTTCTGTCACTTTCCAATTTGATAAACACACATAAAAGGAAAAGCAGTGAAGAAATGCAGGCAAGAAAAGAAAAATAAAATAAAATGAAAAAAACGATATTAATGAAATGATTTTGTCTGTGTATTTCTTCTTCGACTCTTTCTATTTCCCCCCCCAATAAAAAAAAAAAAAAATGCGAGAAAAAAAAATACAAATTAAAAAAACAAAGCAAGATAAACTGACAATAAATGGAACAACTGTCTTTCATCTCCTAAAACTTTCAGAATTAATAAGGAAATAAAATAATAAACACAAACATGGAAATCAGACTAAAAACCATCCAAAATGAAAAAAAAACTAAACAAAACTGCGTTCAATGACATCTATGTAGCGCTGGGTGGCCATGGAGAACGAAACGATTCAGAACACGACAGGAATTCAGAACACTAAATTCACCTTGGGTCATTAATTTTGTAGGAAAGAAAATAGAAAACGAAACATCAAAGTTTGTCATGCATGTTTTGTTGTTGTTGTTGTTGTTGTTGTTGTTGTTGTTTTCTTGTTTTCTTGCTCTCTTCTTCCCTTCTTCTCTTCTTTTCTTTTTTTTTCAATTCTCTCTTTCTCTTCTCTTTCTCCTTCTCCTTCTTCTTCTCCTTTCCTTCTTTTCTTTCTTTTTCTTCTCCTTTTCCTCTTCCTCTTCTTTCTCCTTCTCCTCCTCCTCCTCCTCCTCCTTCTTTTCTTTTTTTTCTTCTTTCACTTATTTCGCTTCGTAACGCTTCTTAGTTCATTCAGTCCTTATTTCTCATATTATTGTACTGGTTCTGTTTCACTATTACTATTCCTCATTCTTTTTTTTCCAACTGTGTGCTATAAAAATCTTCTATACATTTCATCATCTTTCCTGACTCAGCTTCATCTTCATACAGACCAAGTAACATACAGTTGCGTTCTTAAGTTGTCCTGGTTCGTCGCCAAGATAAGTCGTAAGTAGCTCAGGTGTCTTCCTCGCTCTTCTCTTCTCACAGCGAACCGCTGTTCAAATCTTCGAACTTGAACTGTACTATGATTTGCTATGCCGGAGAAGCAGTACACAACCTACAACGTCTTTGAGAGCATAAAGAAAAGAAAGCTGCAAGAAACATGTATGAAACATGCGTACCTACATCCACCTACCATTCTCATCCATAAATTTGTCCAGTCCACCTATCATTATCACCCATAAATTTGTTCAGTTTTTGAAGCTCCCTAATGACTCAGCACTAATCTGATTAATGAGTTGATTTCATTCATCTGTCACTTATTTTCAAAACCAGTTCCTCTCAACTTATTTAGATATACTTTTTATCAAGCATGAATGCATAACTGCTTACTGGAAGCTACTGCTGTTGTCGAGGATGATTTATTCATACTAGTGTTAGTTTAATATGTTCCACGTCATAAATGGAAAAAAACAACAACAGCATAAAAGAACATCTCTGTATCCTTTATAAAAGTTTCGTGGTAAGATAACGATGCTGTAGAATCCTTAGTAATCTTTCAATACAATCACTGAAACACCATTAAAATCCTTTGCAACATCCTCAAGAGACCACACCCAATCACTCTCCCACAGCCTCTATCTTCTGTACCCAAATGAACAATAGAGTGACACGTATGAATACCTGAGAGAACGGGGTTTTAAGGGCTAGCTTAGGTAATATTAAAACTTTCAAAACTTTTTCCGCTTTCTTCCACTTGCCTGTCTGTCTCTCCTATATTTCCGTTGGTCTACCCTGTATGTCTCTCTGTCTGCTTACTCTTAATTATTGACAAGTAGTTGTTTCAACAATGACACAATAGTCAGTAGATGTGTTTGGGGGGGTTGATGCAATAGCCAATTATACACGACTTTCCGGAAGGGGCAACTGACAGTAGCCCCTTCTCTGTTTCCTCCTACTTTCTCTATTCTCATTTTCATTCCAAAGCTGGATGTTGCGTCTATGTACGCAATGACTTAACTTGCTCTCGTGCCCACGCTCTTGAGTCTTCCGAATTTTCCACCATCTGGCTACGACTTAACAGTCACTCTCAAACTAAATTCATCTGTGCTGTTTATCTCTCCCCTAACTCTTCTGACTATAGTAATTTCTTCGACTACTTAACTTCTAAAGTGGAGCACATTCTGTCCCTCTACCCTTTCGCTGAGATTTCCATTCTTGGAAATCTGTCTGTTCACCACCAGCTTTGGATTCCCTCTCCCTTCACTGACCACCCTGGTGAACTAGCCTTCAACCTTGCTATCCTCCATGACCTAGAGCAACAGGTGCAGCACCCTACTCGTATTCCTGACCGTCTTGGAGACACGCCCAACATTCTTGATTTCTTCCTCACCTCTAACCCTTCTGCTTATGCTGTCACCCTTTCATCTCCGTTGGGCTCCTCCGATCACAATCTCATTTCTGTATCTTGTCCTATTTCTCCAATCCCTCCGCAGGATCCCCCAAAGCGAAGGTGCCTCTGGCGTTTTGCCTCTGCCAATTGGGGGGACCTGAGGAGGTATTATGCTGATTTTCCCTGGAATGATTATTGCTTCCGTGTCAGAGACCCATCTCTTTGTGCTGAACGCATAACAGAGGTGTTAGTATCTGGCATGGAGGCATACATTCCTCATTCTTTTTCTCAACCTAAACCTTGGTTTAACTCAGCCTGTTCTCGTGCTATACATGATAGAGAGGTTGCCCACAAAAGGTACTTGAGCCTTCCATCTCCTGAATCTCATGCACTTTATATCTCTGCCCGGAATCATGCCAAGTCTGTTCTTCAACTTGCCAAACACTCTTTCATAAATAGGAAATGTCAAAATCTTTCAAACTCAAAATCTCCTCGTGACTTCTGGCTTCTAGCCCAAAACATCTCAAATAACTTCACTTCTTCATCTTTCCCTCCTTTATTTCATCCTGATGGCACCACTGCCATCTCTTCTGTCTCTAAAGCTGAACTCTTTTCTCAAACCTTTGCTCACAACTCCACCTTGGACGATTCTGGGCTTGTCCTCCTCTCCTCCTCCCTCTGACTATTTCATGTCTATAATCAACTTCGTAATGATGTTTTCCATGCCTTTGCTGGCCTAAACCCTCGGAAGGGTTATGGACCTGATGGGGTCCCTCCTATTGTTCTCAAAAACTGTGCTTCTGTGCTTGCACCTTGCCTGGCCAAACTCTTCCAACTTTGTCTATCGACTTTTACCTTTCCTTCCTGCTGGAAGTTCGCCTA
This sequence comes from Portunus trituberculatus, assembly GCF_017591435.1. Lineage (NCBI taxonomy): Eukaryota > Metazoa > Arthropoda > Malacostraca > Decapoda > Portunidae > Portunus > Portunus trituberculatus. Next base: position 909,805 of record NC_059286.1, read on the forward strand.
CATTCAGCCTGTTCCTAAAAAGGGTAACCGTTCTAACCCCTCAAACTACCGTCCTATAGATTTAATCTCTTGCTTGTCTAAAGTTTTTTTTATCTATCCTGAATAGGAAGATTCTCAAACATTTGTCACTTCACAATCTTCTGTCTGATCGCCAGTATGGTTTCCGTCAAGGTCGCTCTACTGGTGATCTTCTGGTCATCCTCTTTTAGAGATTTCGGTGAAACTTTTGCTGTTGCGTTAGACATATCAAAAGCTTTTGATAGAGTCTGGCATAAAGCTTTGATTTCAAAACTGCCCTCTTACGGCTTCTATCCTTCTCTCTGCAACTTTATCTCATGTTTCCTTTCCGACCGCTCTATTGCTGCTGTGGTAGACGGCTACTGTTCTTCTCCTAAACCTATTAATAGTGGTGTTCCTCAGGGTTCTGTCCTGTCACCCACTCTCTTTCTGTTATTCATTAATGACCTTCTTAACCAAACTTCTTGCCCTATCCACTCCTACGCTGATGATAACACCCTACATCTTTCCACGTTCTTTCAGAAATTAACAGATCACGCGGGGACGCCACGGAACGCCTGACTTCCGATCTTTCTAAAATTTCCTATTGGGGCAGAGAAAATCTAGTAGTTTTCAATGCCTCAAAAACTCAATTCCTCCATCTATCAACTCGACACAACCTTCTAGATAACTATCCCCTCTTCTTCAATGACACTCAACTGTCTTCCTCTTCCACAATGAATATCCTCGGTCTGTCCTTTGCTCATAATCTTAACTGGAAACTTCACATCTCATCTCTTGCTAAAACAGTTTCTATGAAGTTAGGTGTTCTGAGGCGACTCCGCCAGTTTTTCTCGCCCCTCCAACTGCTTTCTCTGTATAAGGGCCTTATCCGTCCTTGTATGGAGTACTCTTCGCATGTTTGGGGGGGTTCCAGTCACACAGCTTTGCTTGATAGGGTGGAATCGAAAGCTCTTCGTCTCATCAACTCCCCTCCTCTGACTAACTGTCTTCAGTCTCTTTATCACCGCCGAAATGTTGCATCCCTTTCTATATTTTATCGCTATTTTCATGGTAACTGTTCTACTGATTTTGATAACTGCATGCCTCCCCTCCTCCTGCGGCCACGCTGCACAAGGCTTTCTTCTTCCTCTCATCCCTATTCTGTCCAACTCTCTAATGCAAGAGTTAACCAGTACGCTCAATCATTCATCCCTTTCACTAGCAAACTCTGGAACTCCCTCCCTGCATCTGTATTTCCAAATTCCTACAACTTGTCTTCTTTTAAGAAGGAGGTATCGAGGCATTTGCTCCCCTAATTCTGGCTGACGGTTTTGGCACTTTTTGTACTCTTTGGAGAGCCAGCGCTGAAGTGGGCTTTTTTCTAACTTTCTTTTTTTTGCCCTTGGCTGGCCCTCTTCCCTACGTAAAAAAAAAAAAAAAAAAAGCATTCTCCGAATCTTACTTGATTATTGTTTATTAATTATACAAGCGACATAACGACCTGGTACAGTCAATATTACTTGATGAAACAGTTTTCGTACCTATATTTCTAACAAAAGTGACATCTGTCATGCTTTTTCATAACAGTTGTTATTGGTTAAATAGGTATCTGATGTGTATCATAAGCCTGATTTCATCATTTCCACGTTCCCGTTCCTCTGTTCCACACCTATGCTTCTCATACTTCCATTCCCTCTTCTAAAAAAACCCTTACCCCTCTCTCTCTCTCTCTCTCTCTCTCTCTCTCTCTCTCTCTCTCTCTCTCTTTGAACGATAATACATAATATTACATAAAGGACAGTTATTGTTGTCCCCAGGAACTTTATAAAAGCTTTTGCAATGAAAATAATAAAAGCAATATTCAGGCTACAAATAAGGCGAACATAGTACTACGATTAATTTTTAGAAAAGTTTAAAGCAGAAGTCCCGAAGTAATACTAAAATTATATTTGGCGCTGGTCAGACCGCATCTTGATTATGCGGTACAATCTGGTCCCCACATTATAGAAAGGATATGGCTCTAGCTGAGTCAGAGCAAAAGAGGATGACTAAAAAGTTACAGGGGATGAGGGATATTCCCTATGAAGAGAGACTGAAAAAACTCAATCTGCATTCCTTAGAGAGAAGCGTAGGTTAAGAGGAGACCTGATAGAAATATTTAACAAAGGGGATATGAACAAAGTTCTTAGGATCAGTAGCGAGGAGAGAACCTGAAATAATGGGTTTAAAAGTTGAAAAATTCAGGTCTAGGAGAGAAATGGGAAGAAACTAGTTTTAAAACAGAGAGGTTGATGAGTGGAACGGTCTCAGTGGTCAGGTAGTCAGAGCTGTTTCAATAGGGAGCTTTAAAAGAAGATTAAATAAGTACATGGATGGGGATGATAGATGGAACTAGGCAGCTTTTATTAATCATACAGGGACTGCCGTGGGTAGGCCTGGCGGCCTCTTGCAGCCTCCCTCTATCCTTATGTTCTTAATATATATATATATATATATATATATATATATATATATATATATATATATATATATATATATATATATATATATATATATTGTGAGGCACCGCATTATTTTCCCGTTTATTTAATCATATTATATGCGTAGCCTATGGCCACCCAGCGCGGGCCCCTCGGGCTGTTCTGTTGAGCAGACAACCCGCCTCCCTCTCCCTGCTTCTCGTTGTCTGGCGAGTGGCGAGCGACTCAGTACCATGTTAGCCTTCAGCGGAGATAGACACCACTCTCGTTGGTCTGGCACAGTGAGAGAGACGCGTGTTGGCTGGGCTTTTCGAGGTACTCATTAGTCATCGGTCTGGGAGTTTGTGCCCTCCTGTGAGTAGCTGGCTTGTTACCTGTTAGACCGTGGCTGTAGAACAACGGGCTTGTTGTTCTGAGAGAAGCGTGGCAAGTTGGCTACACTTCTTGTGCGTTCGTCCACTCGGGTGTGGCGACGCGGGGGGACGCGTTATTGTTTCGTTCCGTTGTTGCTGCTGGTGGCTGTAGTCACCAATGTGTTTGGTGGGCGGCTGTGTGCCCCCATCATCTGTTGTGTAGTATAAGTAGTATACTGTTTATAGTACCGGCCAGTCTTCGGCGGAGTTAACACGTACGCTCTGGGCACAGTGAAGAGACGTGTTTGCTGGGCTGTTTTAAGAGGTACTCATTAGTCATCGGTCTGGGAGTTGTGCCCTCCTGTTGAGTAGCTGGCTTGCTACTGGTAGACCGTGACTGTAGAGCAACGGGCTTGTTGTTCTGAGAGAAGCGTGGCAAGTTGGCTGCATTTCTCGTGCGTTCGTCCACTCGGGTAAGGCGACGCGGAGGGACGCATTGGTGTCGCGTCCCGTTGTTGCTGTTGGTGGCTGTAGTCACCAGTGTGTTTTGGTGGGCGGCTGTGTGCCCCATCATCTGTTGTGTAGTATCAGTAGTATACTGTATTGTAGTGGTTGTAGCCACGCACACTATTGAATGCTGAGAGGCTTCATGCTGTAGGCCAGTGGGTGCGTAGTTCTCGTCCGCCAGACTTGTCTGTGACGAGTATCTGGACTCCGTGTATGGCTGTTGTCACTCGTAGGTGGTGTCTGGGCTTGTGTGTACACGACCGGATGTGCTGTACACATCATATTTTGTAGTAGTCGTAGGCTAGGGGTGTCAGTCTGACAGGTGTTAGGAAGCACTTGTCGAAGAAATAGATAGTATAGTAATATACTGCGCGTGTTGTCCCAGTCTGTGATTTATCACAGTCTGTGGGCAAGGCGTGTGGAGAGGCATTAATACTTCATAGAGAAGTGGGTGGAATTGTCCTTGTGGGCGGTTTCTCTAGGGGGTATTAAGGCCTCGCCCTGTTATACATAACATCTACCATTTATAAATTCTACTTCGTTGGGTACAGGAGGAGGAGTTGCTAAGGAGATTCCCTTACAGTGGGGGAAATTATACACTGTTGGCGACCTTGAAAGGACCTGAGTGTTACGGCTGCGTTGATTTATAGTAGTGGGGACTCTGTGGAGTGTTATATTCCCCACTGTACTGACTGTAACAAAACTGGCGATCGTGCCAGGATAACACTCTAGTGAGCTGTAGCAGTTAACCACAGCCGTGGCGTACGTAACATATATATATATATATATATATATATATATATATATATATATATATATATATATATATATATATTCTATCTATATATCTATATCTATCTATCTCTCGGTGGCAACCCAAAATGTTTTGACACTTTCTTCAATTTATTTTTCATTAACTTCTGCAACATTTGTGGTCTTAGATATAATTTTCAATCTGTAGAACACCTCTCCTCTACCAAACCTCATCTTCTTTTCCTCATCGAAACACAGCTGTCTAAGGCAACTGACAGTAGCCAATTTTCTCTTCCCTCCTACTTTCTCTATCTTCATTTTCGTTCCAAAGCTGGATGTTGCGTGTATGTTCCCAACGACTGAAATTGCTCTCGTGTCCATGCTCTTGAATCTTCTGAGTTTTCCACCATCTGGCTTCGACTCAATAGTCATTCTCTAACTAAATTTATCTGTGCTGTCTATCTCTCCCCTAACTTCTCTGAATAAAGTAAATCCTTTGACTATTTAACTTCCAAACTAGAGCGCATTCTATCCTTTCGCGGAGATCTCCATCTTTGAAGATTTAAATGTTCACCACCAGCTTTGGCTTTCTTCTCCCTTCACTGACCATCCTGGTGAGCTAGCCCTAAACTATGCTACCCTACATGACCAAGAGCAACTGGTGAGACACCCTACTCGCATTCCTGACCGTCTTGGAGATACGCCCAACAATCTTCATCTTTTCCTTACCTATAATTCTTCTGGTTTTTATGTTATTCTGTCATTTCCATTGGGCTCCTCCGATTACAATCTCATTTTTGTATCTTTCCCTATTTGTCCGATTCCTTCTCAGGATCCCCCAAAATGGAAATGCCTTTATCTCCTTGCCTCTGCTAGTTGGTGGAACCTAAAGAGGTATTATGCCGATTTTCCCTGGAATGATTACTGTTTCGATGTCAGAGACCCATCTCTGTGTGCTGAACGCATAACGGAGGTGATAGTGTCAGGCATGGAGGCGTACATTCCTCATTTTTTTTCTCAATATAAACCTTCAAAGCCTTGATTTAACATAGCCTGTTCTCGTTTTATACGTGACAGAGAGGTTGCCCAGCAAAAAGTACTTGAGCTTTCCATCTCCTAAATTTCATGCTCTTTATATTTCTGCCCGGAATCATGCCAATTATGTTCTTGAACTTGCCAAACACTCCTTCATAAATAGAAAATGTCAATATCTTTCAAACTCTAACTCCCCTCGTGACTTCTGGTATCTGGCCAAAAACATTTCTAAAAACTTCACTTCATCATCTTTCCCTCCTTTATTTCATCCTGATGGCACCACTGCCATCTCTTCTGTCTCTAAAGCTGAACTCTTCTCTCAAACCTTTGCTAAAAACTCCACCTTGGATGATTATTGGCTTGCCCCTCCCTCTTCTCCTCCCTCTGACTATTTCATGCCTTCAATTAAAATTCTTCGTAAAAATGATTTTTCATGCCCTAACTGGCCTAAATTCTCGGAAGGCTTATGGTCCTGATGGAACCCCATCAGGACCATAAGCCTTCCTATTGTTTTAAAAAACTGTGCTTCCGCGTGTTAAGCGCTTTTGGTTGTATGAAGCTTAACTTTGTTTGATTAGCAGGCCAACTGTCGATTCTGTAGGCCCACATAAAGTTTTAAGTTTATTGTTTTTATTTATTGTCCAACCGAGTGGTTTCACTGGTAGCTTTAGCGTTTCTTAACAACCCAGGTGTACAAGGAAAACTCAGTATATAAAAGTTAGTATATTATGTACAAATTTACAAGTGCCGTCCACACGCCACGTACAAGAACATACTGAAACGTGTTTTAAACTCGGGAAAATGTTTGTAATGTCACTGAGTTCACAGAGTCATTAAGTTCCCGCAGCACACAGGTTAGACGCACACACACACTTGACACACCCCGCACTTCCCAGTCGCCGGTTACCTTCTTTCTGCCGCGGTCGCCGGCGCCCACCACGCCCAGCCTCCAAGATGCTGACACAAGGGCGTCGGTCATGTGACGGGGAAATGTCCACTGGGTGTATTGTGTCGTGCATTACCTTTATTTCTCACTGGTAGTGATACCTATATAGAATGCATCCTACCTTTAGTGATTACATTAATTGGTTTAGTTATCTGAGTCAATCATGAGTGCAACAAAGTACTAGTTAGTTTTATGAAATAAAGAAGCACTGCAACCCTTGTTTAAAGGAAAAGACGAGGTCAGCATTTATACATGTTGCACCACATTACGAAAGATTGCATCAGATTTCTATAATGATTAATATACTTATGTACAATGCCCTACCTACCCTATGGCGGTTACATCGCTCGGTCACCTACCCGTCGCGTCCTCGCGACCTATCTAGAGACATGTACCTAACCATGTTTATGTGGGTTACAAAGGAGTATTCCCAGTGTCTTCCTGCTGTCGCTGGAGCCTTGCTTTAAGAACATCATACAATGAAGTAGCCTTTTTAAGACAACAGAACAAAGGTATTAGTAAAATACAGAAGACAAGGACATGTATGAACACCGTAGGAAAATGCACATAAGGTGTTAGATACTCTGGTAGAGACTCATGTATGCCGGTCTCAAAATCTGAGATATTAGTAAAAGAGAACTCAGAAACAGAGTTGGTAATAAATTTCATTTTTTGTAATTAGATTATTTAGAGTATCTATTTGAAAAATAGGAGAGGTGATGTTAGAAATAAAAGCCTCATGATACTTTTCAGGAAAAACATGAAAATTTTCCGACTTTAGAGAACACACGTTCAACACTGCAAAGTGACCTGAAATCTCCTGATACGCAGAACCATTAGGACACTTCACTGACACATACAGAGATTCAGTGAAAAAAATAGTGATGTCCATGGAAACTCTTATGAAACATTATTTTAGGTACTAACTGTTTGTCCAGACAAAGAGAAAAGAGCTGCTGAAGCATCCTCCATAGTCAACACTACTTCACAACTACCCCCTTTTTTTGTGGGTAAGAAGGCAAAAAGAGATGACGGGCAGAAATACAAATTCTGATACTCGGACCGACATCCACCAAATGTTGAGAACTTATCAGTTGCATACACTGAAAAATCATCTTTGACAAGTACCAAAGAGCTTTCTGTGTCTAACATCATTACAGTATTATCTACCGTAAAAGGGAAAGGTTCCAGTCTGTACAATTCAAAGATTTCTGTTGATTTGAAAGGAACGTAAATAACTATGGCCTCTGTCGTCAAGACAGATTCCACCAATGGGTAATAATGATGGATCAAATGCACATCTAATAAAGGGGATAAATTAAAGACCCTTCTTCCAATTTCCAAGGTACGTTTAAAGTCCTTTTCAGGGAAAAGAGAAGTGGTAACCCTACCCATGGCTGCATCCACGATATTCATTGTTATTCTGTGGTTAGTGTGCAAAAGAGATGAGACAACATTCTCCAAAGCAAACAAAGCATGTCTAATAACAGAAAATTCATACAAAGAATCTAGTTTTCTTAACATCTCATTTACTGAGTGTCCCAGAAGATTCGTATAAGAAGCTAGTTCACTAATCTGCTTTTCCAGCCTAGCAATATTTCTGCAATTTAGGTTAATAGCTTTGTTGTTAGCTTTGGCTACAGACATTAATTGGTTATATCTATCTTTCAGCTCATCTACATCCTCATTCATTGCTGTTCCAAACAACATTTGAGATAGTTCAATCTTCTTTTAGTGCGGTTAGTGACCGACAGACCCTCATAATTTTCCAAAGCTAAGGTTATCGTGTCATTTACATAGCGCATTCGAGCATGCAAAAGGGACAGAATCTCAGTAGGCTCTCCGGAACCGTCCGTGAATTCCTTTTCTGAAGTTCCCAAAACCGCGTTCAGCCGGCATGCAACATCTCGAAGCCTCTCTGGTATTTCCACCAGAGACTCGTGGGGATAGGTAACCCACAAAGCGTCTTCAACCAGATAGACCCTTCCCAGATGACCGGTCAGAGCTCCTGGCTTGAGAAGTGCAGGCTTTAAGGCGACGCTCGCATGCAGAACGAGGATTACCAAGAGGGCAAACATCTCTGGAATAGATTTAAGAGCTTTAATTACGAGAACGAAGGTTATAATCATGGGTTGCTACATTCTGATCACCTCCAAGCCGAGTAGTTTTGTCTACATAGGCTGTTTCAACTAAATCCAGATTAGCCTTGACATCGGTCCGTTTAAGCCGATCGCAGTGCACAACTTCCAGCGTGTTTAGCAATGGATCTAGTATTTCAAATTTATGTCCATGGAGTTTGTTTACTACCAGACGTGGTCCAACAAATTTAGGAGCTAACTTTGCGTTTCTCTCAGGGACCTTAACCATTACTGAATCACCAATTTTAATTCTTACAGGTGAAGAACGCCGGTGTTGTTGTGACCTCATGGCCGTTTTAGAAGCTTTTAGCCTATTTGTGACTCCTTTATATGTGTCTGAAAACACTTTGAGTTGGCACTGAGCATAATCGTCCACATTGTTAACAGGGTTCAAGGTGTACAAGGAAAACTCAGTATATAAAAGTTAGTATATTATGTACAAATTTACAAGTGCTGTCCACACGCCACGTACAAGAACATACTGAAACGTGTTTTAAACTCGGGAAAATGTTTGTAATGTCACTGAGTTCACAGAGTCACTAAGTTCCCGCAGCACACAGGTTAGACGCACACACACACTTGACACACCCCGCACTTTCCAGTCGCCGGTTATCTTCTTTCTGCCGCGGTCGCCGGCGCCCACCACGCCCAGCCTCTAAGATGCTGACACAAGGGCGTCGGTCATGTGACGGGGAAATGTCCACTGGGTGTATTGTGTCGTGCATTACCTTTATTTCTCACTGGTAGTGATACCTATATAAAATGCATCCTACCTATAGTGATTACATTAATTGGTTTAGTTATCTGAGTCAATCATGAGTGCAACAAAGTACTAGTTAGTTTTATGAAATAAAGAAGCACTGCAACCCCTGTTTAAAGGAAAAGACGAGGTCAGCATTTATACATGTTGCACCACATTACGAAAAATTGCATCAGATTTCTATAATGATTAATATACTTATGTACAATGCCCTACCTATCCTATGGCGGTTACACGTGCTTGCACCTTGCCTAGCAAAACTCTTTCAACTATGCTCATCGACTTCTACATTTCCTTCTTGCTGGAAGTTTGCCTACATTCAGCTTGTTCCTAAAAAGGGTGACCGTCCTAACCCTTCAAACTACCGCCTTATAGGTTTACTCTCTTGCTTATATAAAGTTTTTCAATATATCCTCAATAGAAAGATACTTAAACATTTGTCACTTCACAGTCTTCTATATGATCGCCAGTATGGCTTCCATCAAGATCGCTCTACTGGTAATTTTCTGGCGTTCCTTACTGAGTCTTGGTCATCCTTTTTTATGAGATTTCGATGAAACTTTTGCTTTCGCGTTAGACATATCAAAAGCTTCTGATGGAATCAGGCATAAAGCTTTGATTTCCAAACTGCCCTCCTACGGTTTCTATCCTTCTCTCTGCAACTTTATCTCAAGTTTCCTTTCCGACCTCTCTATTACTGCTGTGGTAGACGGCTACTGTTCTTCTCCTAAACCTATTAATAGTGGTGTTCATCAGGGTTCTGTCCTGTCACCCACTCTCTTTCTATTATTCATCAATGACCTTTTTAACCAAACTTCTTGACCTATTCACTCCTACGCTGATGATACCACCCAACATCTCTCCACGTCCTTTCAGAGATGACCAATCCTTCAGGAAGTCAACAGATCACGCAGGGACGCCACAGAACGCCTTACTTTTGATCTCTCAAAGATTTCTGATTAGGGCAGAGAAAACTTAGTAGTTTTCAATGCCTTAAAAACTCAATTCCTCCATCTATCAACTCGATACAAACTTCTAGACAACTATCCTCTCTTCTTCAATGACACTCAACTGTCTCCCTCTTCCACACTAAATATCCTCGGTCTGTTCTTTACTCATAATCTTAACTAGAAACTTCACATCTCAGATCTTGCTGAAACAGTTTCGATAAAGTTATACGTTCTGTGACGTCTCCGCCAGTTTTTATCGCCCCTGCAACTGCTAACTCTGTAATAGGGCCTTGTCCGTCCTTGCATGAAGTATTCTTCGCATGTTTGAGGGGGTTCCACTCATACAGCTTTATTAGATAGAGTGGAATCAAAAGCTTTTCGTCTCATCAACTCCCCTCCTCTGACTGACTGTCTTCAGCCTCTTTCTTAACGCCAAAAAGTTGCATCTCTTTCTATCTTTTATCGCTATTTTCATGCTAACTTCTGCTGATCTTATTAACTGCATGTCTCCCCTCCTGCGGCCTCGCTGCACAAGGCTTTTTTCTTTCTTTCATCCCTATTCTGTCTAACTCTCTAATACAATATTTTTTTATTTAATTTTTTTTTTTACGTTAAGGCCTATAGCACATGTAGGCACACTTGAAGAGTGTATGGGAAGCGCCCATTAGTGGCTTAGAGGCGCAGGCAATTTTATTTATAGTGGTACCCATGTCATCTTCGAAGCTCATCTTGGGTGTAACCACCTAGAACCTGGGTATCATGGTGACATGTAGGTAACTTTAAACCACTCGATAAATGGCAGTGATTAAGGCTGTACGTGGTGGGATTCGAACCTACGCGTGGACGTCTGCCCCATCCCACGCTCACCACCTTATCCACTACGCCACCAGTACTCTCATTCATTCATACCTTTCACTGGTAAACCCTGGAACTCCCTGCCTGCTTCTGTATTTCCATCCTCCTACGAATTAACTCCTTTTAAGAGAGAGGTGTCAAGATATTTGTCCCACTTATTTGAGCAATTCTTTCTGGTCTTTTGTGGAGACTGTAATTCTAGTGGTCCTTTTTTTCTCATATAGTTTTTTGTCCTTGGCAGTCCTCCCTCTTACATAAAACACACACACACACACACACACACACACACACACACACACACATATATATATATATATATATATATATATATATATATATATATATATATATATATATATATATATATATATATATATATATATATATATATATATATATATATATATATATATATATATATATATATATATATATATATATATATATATATATATATATATATATATATATATATATATATATATATATATATATATATATATATATATATATATATATATATATATATATATATATATATATATACACACACACACACACACACACACACACACACACACACACACACACATACATATATATATATATATATATATATATATATATATATATATATATATATACACACACACACACACACACACACACACACACACACACACACATATATATATATATATATATATATATATATATATATATATATATATACTGTCATTTTGCGGAATTGGTCATTTTGCAAATTGCCCGGTCATTTTGGGAAATGAACAAAAGGAATCTAAAATATAACAGGAGAAGCTAAGAAAATGAAGGATAAATCAGTACATCAATACTCCGTTTAATTAACGAACAGGATAGGGGGTGTCAAAGCTGTTCGTAGAGGCGGTCTATATATATACACCTCCCGTGGATCAGGTAAGGTGACACGAACTACAGCAGACAACATCAACCTCCCAAAAGAAAAACAGCAAGGTGGTCCGCCCACCAACTTTTTGGAAAATGACCAAGATGTTTGTCAGTATATAAAATGCCCAAATAATTATGGTAATTTTGAAAAATGACCACGGGTTTGGTAACTTTGCAAAATAACTGTTAGTGTAGTCAGTCATTTTGTAAAACGACCAAAGCAGCTACAAGCATACAAGTGTTTCGAAGCACTGTGTATGTGTGTGTGTGTGTGTGTGTGTGTGTGTGTGTGTGTGTGGCAATTTTGACGATCGTGTGCTTTGTTGATTATGTAATAGAAATTGGAGCATTCAAACTGAACAAAAGGAATCGAAAATAGAACAGGAGAAGCTAAGAAAATGAAGGGTAAATCAGTACAGCAATATTCCGTTTAATTAACGAACAGGATAGGGGGTGTCAAAGCTGTTCGTAGAGTCGGTCTATATATATATATATATATATATATATATATATATATATATATATATATATATATATATATATATATATATATATATATATATATATATATATATATATATATATATATATACACCTCGCGTGGATCAGGTAAGGTGACACGAACTACAGCAGACAACACCAACCTCCCTAAAGAAAAACAGCAAGGTGGTCCGCCCACCAACTTTTAACCTCTCTCTATCTTTCACTTTCCCCATCTTTATTCTTGCACTGTACACACTCTTCGAATTCTTCATCCCTCTTTCTCTCTCTCAATGCTCAACGCTCAGGAAAGGTGAGGGAGCTCGTGAGGGCGGCCGGTGATTGGCTGGTAGCGTGGGCGGTGGCTGAAGCTTGTCTCATTGTTTTACGCTCTCAATTTTCGTGTTGGGAGAAGTCTCTAGTTTGCTGGTTGGTGGCAGGTTTCATGCTTTCTATGTAGATAGCTTCCAGGAACATCAGCCGTCTTGCGTCTGTTTCTCTCTCGATAATAATTGTAGTATGTATTTTCTTCAAGTTGTTGCCGGGTCAGTTTGGTTTGGTGTTTTCCATTGATCCATTTTGCGGGTGGCATGTCAGACGTCTAGACAAGGTAGTTCTCGTCATCCCAATGTAGAAGTGAGGCCCACAGTCCTCGGCAGTGCAGTTGTGTTGGTAGATGACGTTTGCTTCTTGTGTAGGCGCTGGTTACTTTGCTGTCTTGTTTCTCATGATGAGTTGTGAATTTTTTTTGTCTTATAGTAGATGACGAGGTCGATGGCTTGGTTAGGGTTTGTGGGTTTGACGTTTCGGTGAATTATGTTTCTGATGGATTTCTCTTCTATTCTGTGTTGTGTGGACATATGGATTTTGTAAAATATCTTTATCTTCTGGTTGTCCTCTTGGGGTTGTTGTTTGTCGGTGTGTTCCTTGTTGATGGCGGTGTTGATTGCTTCTTGTACGTCACTGTTCTTATAGCCGTTGTTGATGAAAACTTGAGTCAGCCTTTCTAATTCTTTGTGTGTGCTTTCCCATGATGTACAGTAGGAAAGGGCACGGCGCACATATGCGTTGATAGTAGAGCGAAAGTAGCGTTGAGGGCACTCGCTGTCTCCGTTCAGGCAGAGTCCTTGGCTTGTTTCCTTATAGACGGTCGTGGTAAATCCTGCATTACGCGCGGTAACTAGGACGTCTAGGAATGGCAGGCTGCCGTCTCTGGACTCTTCATAGGTAAAATTGAGGCCTGATGCGTCTGCGAGTCGTTTCTTAAGGGCTTGTAGTTCGTCCAAGTTTCTTACTCTCACGAAGATATCATCTATGTAGCGGCAGTAGATGGAGGGGCGATTTTGTTGTAGTGCTGTAGCTTCTATTGTGCCCATGAAGAAATTAGCAAAGAGTACTCAAGTGGGCTACCCATTGCTACACCGTCGACTTGGCAGTACATCTTCCCGCGTGGGCAGGTAAAAGGGGGTTGTTTTGTGCAGATCTCTAGGAGCGTCTTGAGCTTCTTTTCTGAAATGTTGAGGGTAGGAGTCTCTTCACATCTGTATACTCTGTCCAAGATGAAGTTGATGGTGCGGTCGACCGGGACGTTTGTAAAGAGGCTTTCGACGTCAAGTGAGGCGATGATGTGGTCGTCGGCTTCTGGGGAATTTCTGAGTAGCTCAAGGAAATCATTGGCTGAAGTCAGAGTGTAGGCGGCTGGGACGTACGGTGTGACGATCTCGTTGAGCTTCTTGGCGATATTGTAAGTAGCTGTTGGTATCTGTGAGATGATGGGTCTTAGTGGATTTCCAGGCTTGTGGTTCTTTATGTTACCATAAGCGTAGCCAGGGAAAAAAGTCCAGTCAACTTGGTGAATTTTGGTGCAGACGGGATCCCGTTGATGGCATTGATGGTGGCGTTGATTTCTTTCTTGATGTTGTCAGTAGGGTTCCTTGTTATATTTTTTAACTTTGACGTGTCTTGTAGTATGGCGTCCATTGTTGCGAGGTACTCATCTTTTGTGACGATGGCAATGGCAGCGGTCTTGTCAGTTCTTCGTATAACGATGTCTTCTTTTTCGCGAAGTTGTTTGGCTGCTATGAGATGTCTTTTCTGTAAGATTTGACTCTGAAATGAGCCTCGTGTTTTTCCCGCTTCAGCGAGGATATATGCTGGCAGGTTGTCTGACGTAGTGATTTTCTTCGCTTTCTCTAAGTTTTTAATGTCGTCGAGGAGAATTTCCAACTCGAGGCGTTTGTGGTGTGGCCTGGGCTTAGTCATGAAGTGACAATTGAGGCCTAAGTTGAGTAGTTCTTCTTGGTCGTCGGTGAGTTCTAGGCCTGGGGAAAGGTTGATGAAAGCATTTCTTGGTTGAGGGAGCTTTATGTTGCCTCCGTAGAGTCTTGTGAATTTGGAGATTTTTCTTGCCTCCACACCCTTTCTATGTTGGGTGTTAAGTTTCTTGAGTTTCTCATCTATGGCTTGGCGTGGGTCTTGTATCACATCAGCTTCATCCCATTTTCTTTTCTGTTCTTGCAGCGTCTTTTTCAGTTGTGTGATAATTTCTCGCTTATCTTGTACTTGTCGCTCCACAAGTTCCGTCCGGAACTTGTGGCTAATACCCGAGTTTCTGGCATCCTCGTCATGTAGTTTTATGTTTGTGTAGCCAGGAAGGATATTCTCTTTTAAACATACGAGGTTAAAAGCTAAAGCAACTTCAGCGTTGTTCAGTTTTTTCAAGTTATTTTCGATTTGTCTAATCAAGTCTTTTTGTACGGTGTTTAATGCTCCAAGGAGCTGTCCAAAATTTAAATGTGTGTATTTATCTAGTTGTATTTACCTAGTTGTAGTTTTACAGGGCCTGGGCTTTATGTTCGTGTGGCCCCATCTCCATATCTACACTTATCCAATCTTACTTTAAAAGTATGCACGCTCGTTGCAGACACTACTTCTTCATTCAAACTGTTCCACGTCTCAATACATCTTCCCTTTCTCAGCTTTTTACTATGCGATCTTGTGCTTCGAATGTCATATTCTTCTCTCAGGATAAGTTTCTCATTATCCACTTGGTCCATTCCGTTGATCAATTTGTAAACTTGTATCAGATCCCCCCTCTCCCTTCTTTGTTCCAGGGTTGGTAGATCCATAGCCTTTAGTCTCTCCTCATATGTCATCCCTTCAAATTCTGGAACCATTCTTGTAGCCATTTTTTGTAGTTTCTCCAACTTCCTTATGTGTTTCTTTTTATGAGGGGTCCACACCACTACTGCATATTCCAATCTGGGTCTTATTATAGTACTTATAAATTTCTTCATCATTACTTTGTCCATGTAGTGAAATGCTACTCCAATATTCCTTAGCAAATTATATGTCTCTCTAAAAATTCTATCAATATGGCTTACTGGTTGATTGTTTTCTTCCATCGTCACTCCTAAGTCCTTTTCCTTTTTACTTTCTCCAGTTCTACTCCATCTCCCATCTTATAGATTCCCACAGGTCGTCTTTCACTCTTTCCCATTTCCATGACATGGCTTTTGTTCACATTGAATTCCATTTCCACTTTTACTCCATTCCCAGATCTTATTTAGGTCTTCTTGCAGTATTTCACAATCCTCCTTTTGCTTTATAACTCTGCACAGTTTCGTATCATCTGCAAACAGATTTATGTAGCTGTTCACTCCTTCTGGCATGTCGTTAATATAAATGAGGAAAAGTATTGGTGCCAATACTGACCCTGTGGCACTCCGCTTTCTACTGCTCTCCACTTGGACTTCATATCTTTAACTACCGTCCTTATTTCTCTCCCCCTCAAATAATTTTCTATCCATCTCAATGTACTTCCTTTTAAGCCACCCTTCTCCTCTAACTTCCATAGTAATCTTGCATGTGGCACTTTGTCAAACGCCTTTTTTAAATCCAAATAAATACAGTCAACCCATCCCTCTCTCTCTTGTACTCTATCAACTATTCTAGAATAGAAACTCAATAAATTAGTTACACGACCGTCTTTTTCTAAAACCAAATTGGCTATTTGATATTAATTTGTTGTCTTCAAGGAACTCGATCCATTGTTTCTTTATTATTCTTTCACACATCTTGCATATTACACTAGTTAGTGATACCGGTCTGTAATTTAAAGGTTCTTCCTTCCTTCCGCTCTTATATATGGGAACCACCTCAGCTCTTTTCCATTCTACTGGTACTGTTCCATTTTCTATTGAGCATTTTATGATGTTGTATATAGGACTTGCTAGTTCTTCCCTACATTCTTTCAGTATTCTGCCTGAGACTTCATCTGGTCCCATTGCCTTCTCTTCATCCAGTTCCTTCATTAACTCTTTTATTTCAAGCTTGGTTACTTTAATCTCTTTCATATAGACTGTCTCTCTATTACCCTGTGGCCTTTCAAATTTGGATTCCTTAGTAAAGACCTCCTGGAATTTATTATTTAATAGTTCTGCCATACTTTTGGGTCTTCCACCATCCCGTTCTCTCCTTTTAACCTTTCTATTGTTTCTTTTTGCCTAATTTTTCCATTTATGAATCTATAGAACAATTTTGGTTGCTCCTTACATTTTTCGACAATGTCCTTTTCAAAGTTCTTTTCCTCTTCCTTCCTCACCTTAACATATTCATTTCTCGCTTCCTTGAAGTTTTCCTTATTTACTAGATTTCTATTTCTCCTCCACCTTTTCCATGCTCCATCTCTTTTCTCCTTTGCCCTAGCACACCTTGCATTGAACCAATCTTTCTTTCCTTCTTCTTTAGGTCTATATTTTGGGACATATTCCCTGACTCCTGTTTTGTATATTTCCAAAAATAAGTTATACCTCTCTTGCACCGTCTCTGAGTTTTCCATCTTCTCCCAGTTTACGTTTTTAAAATAGTTCTTGAGATTCTCAATATCAGCCTTTCTGTAATTTAATCGGTCTCCTTTGTATGAATCGTCTCTATCTTCCTTTCCCTCTTCTATATCCATTTCTAATATTACATGGTCACTCTTTCCCAATGGGCACTTATATCTTATATCATCATTCATTTGTATAACCCTTGTAAAAACTAGGTCCAATCTCGCCGGCTCGTCGTTTCCTCTGAATCTTGTGCATTCCTTTACTCTCTGGTCCATCATATTGTCTATCATTAGGTTCAGGAATCTTTCTCCTCAGGCTTCTTCCCCCATACCACTTTCATAATTTTCCCAGTCCACTTCTTTACAGTTGAAATCTCCTACTAATATCACTTTTCTCCTTTCTTTAACGATTAAACTCCTTATTGTGTCATCTACCATGTCTTTATATCCTTGATTGGTCAATGAATTTGTTTTTGGTGGCACATATGTTACAATGATTGTTAGCTCGTTTTTGTTAATATGCATCTTAACATACAATACTTCTGCTTTTCCTTCCCCACATTCCACTTGGTTTATCACTATCTCCTTCCTTAACATTATCATGACTCCTCCTCCTCCTTTACCCATCCGTCTCTTCTCCATACATTATACCTATTATCCAAGTCTATTTTGATTGCCTTATTTAGTTTTGTTTCAGCCAGGCATACAATATATTTTCTTTCTTTATGTAATCTCTTAATTCTAATTTACTTGATAAAACCCCGTCTATGTTCGTATACATCATTTTTAGTCTCTTGCCTTTATCATTTTTAGTTAAACTTGTTCCACTTTTTTCTCTTCCTTCTCGTTTATATACCATTTCCTTATCCTGTCTCCTAGGATTCTCCAAAAATGCCTTTTTTTCGTCTTATGACCTTTCATTATTTTTTTTCCCTTACTGCTGACACCAGTTCGTTGTATCTCTTCCTTTCTTCCTCATTTCTATTTTTCTTTATATAGATATCCTTGCAGCCTTCTGTTTCTCTAAGTTTTGTTGTTCTATATAATATTTCTTCTGTTGCTGCTTGTGATTTTAGTAGTACCTTAATTGGTCTCGTTGTTTCTTCTTGATATGGTCCCCTTCTGTTTATTTCTTCTACTTCCTCTTCCAAGTTCTGCCTATTTTCGTCGTTTAGATTTTTTAGTAGGTTTTTGACTGATTTCATTTCTTCGTTTTCTCTTCTTGGTTTATATTTTATATTTTTTTCTTTTAGTCCAAATACGATTACACTCTTCTTTTTTTCTGCAATTTCTCTAACTAGATTTTCTTTTTTCTTGAGGACTCCTATAATTTTGTGTGTCTGTGTGTGTGTGTGTGTGTGTGTGTGTGTGTGTGTGTGTGTGTGTGTGTGTGTGTGTGTGTGTGTATATTTACTTAGTTGTATTTACCTAGTTGTAGTTTTACAGGGCCTGAGCTTTATGCTCGTGTGGCCTCATCTCCATATCTACACTTATCCAATTTCTCTTTAAAACTATGCACACTCGTTGCTGACACCACTTCCTCACTCAAACTGTTCCAAGTCTCAACACATCTTTGCGAGAAACTATATTTTTTAACATCTCTCAGACATCTTCCCTTCCTCAGTTTTTTACTATGCGATCTTGTGCTTCTAATGTCATATTCTTCTCTCAGGATTAGTTTCTCATTATCCACTTGATCCATTCCGTTAATCAATTTTTAAACTTGTATCAGATCCCCCTTTCCTTTTCCTTTTCCTTTTTACTTTTCTAGTTCTACTCCATTTCCCATCGTATAGATTCCCACTGGTCGCCTTTCACTCTTTCCCATTTCCATGACATGGCTTTTGTCCACATTGAATTCCATCTCCCATTTTTTACTCCATTTCCATATCTTGTTTAAGTCTTCCTGCAGTATTTCACAATCCTCTTTTTGTTTTATGACTCTGCACAGTTTTGCATCGTCCGCAAACAGATTTATGTAGCTGTTCACTCCATCTGGCATGTTATTTATATATATGAGAAAAAGTATTGGCGCCAATACTGACCCCTGTGGCACTCCTCTGTCTACTGCTACTACTGTGTGTGTGTGTGTGTGTGTGTGTGTGTGTGTGTGTGTGTGTGTGTGTGTGTGTCAGTCAGTCAGTCAGTCAGTCACACACACACAAACTCAGTAATGGCCAACTAAACACTACATTTAAATTCTTTGACTCATTTTTTGCTCTCAGTTATTATTTGTTCTTATTTTTCTACTACTATTTTTTTTCCCGAAGGTCGCTCAGTCACGTGGGCGAGGCGGCGGACCAATGGCGGGGCTGCTTTGTGGTCACGTGATGCGTGACGTCACCAGGAAGCACTGTAGGTAATGCATCTTTATTTAGTGTGTGTTAATAACAATAACAACACTGTAATAACAATAACTATAACAATAACAACACTGCTGTGGGGACATTTATAGAGGATGGAGGTGTGAGGACAAGACAGAGACAGGGAGATGAGGGAGTTTGGTGAGCGGTGTGGCCAAACGCTCTTGAGGGGAAGTGAATCAGCTGTGACCGTGGCGGTGAGACAAGCCGGGGTGGACACCAGGATGAACGGGCACCGTGCCGGCCTGAGACACCACCGCGTATCCAGCGCCTTGGTGGGACACGTGGACACAGAGCGCCTTCCGGCTAGTGACCACCCAGTAACGTGTTCTGGGTGGGACAGCAACAATTGCATAATAATGTGGACTTTAACCTTCCAGTCATGAGGTGGGGCGAGCCATCGACTGCTCACGCAGGCCAGCAGATATTTTTCTTTTTTATGCACGAAGGGAACTAGCCAAGGACAACAAGCAATATAAAAAAGGCCCACTGGATTGCCAGCCCCTTTAAAGTAAATAAAAGTTATCCAAAAGTCTGGGACAAATGTCTTGAAACCTCCCTCTTAAAAGAAGTCAAGTCGTAGGAAGATGGAAATACAGAAGCAGGCAGGGAGTTCCAGAGTTTACCAGTGAAAGGTATAAATGATTGAGAGTACAGGCAATACCCGCTTAACGAAGGTTCACACAACGAAATTTCGCTACAACGAAGGTTTAATTTTACTAACATCTGTTCGTTTAACGAACACCAACGTATCATGCAAGCTCTCCCTCCCTTCATAAATCATCAACATTATAAAGTTAGTACATACGCACATTAGTGTACATTATAATGACTTGAATTAAACTCCCTAAATGTTTAACTTCATAATTTTTACTTTCATTAAGCCTTTCACTGTACTATGATGCACTCTCGCTTTGTTTACTCTCAATGGAAGTTCAAGTCACGGGTTAAACTTGTTATAATCGATTCGCTTAATGAAGTTTCGCTTAATGAAGAATTTTTTAGGAACGTAACCCCTTCGTTAAGCGGGGGTTGCCTGTACTGGTTAACTTTTGCGTTAGAGAGTTGGACAGAATAATGGTGAGAGGAAGAAGAAAGCCTTGTGGAGCGAGGATTTGGGGATGAAGGGAGACATGCAGTTAGCAAGATCAGTAGAGCAGTTAGCATGAAAATAGCAATAAAGGATAACAAGAGATGCAACATTCCGGTGGTGAGAAAGAGGTTGAAGACAGTCAGTCAGAGGAGGGGAGTTGATGAGACGAAAAACTTTAAATTCTCCCCTATCTATTAAAACTGCGTGACTGGAAAGCCCCCAAACATGTGAAGAGTACTCCATACAAGGATGATAAGGCCCTTGTACAGAGTTAGCAGTTGGAGGGGCGAGTCAGTGTGGAAGAGGGAGACAGTTAAGTGTCACTGAAGAAGAGAGGATAGTTATCTCGAAGGTTGTGTTTAAGTTTTCTCTCCTCCAATCAGAATCTTAGAGTAATCAAAAGTCAGGCGTTTTGTGGCGTCCCTGCATGATCTGTTGACTTCCTGAAAGATTGGTCGTCTCTGAAAGGACGTGGAAAGATGTAGGGTGGTATCATCAGCGTAGGAGTGGATAAGGCAAGGTCATTAATGAATAATAGAAAGCGTGTGGGTGACAGGAAAGAACCTTGAGGAACACCACTGTTAATAGATTCATGAGATGAATAGTGGCCGTCTACCACGGCTGCAATAGAACGGTCGGAAAGGAAACTTGAGATAAAGTAGCAGAGAGAAGGATAGAAACCGTAGGAGGGCAGTTTGGAAATCAAAGCTTTGTGCCAGACTCTATCAAAAGCTTTTGATATGTCTAACGCGACAGCAAAAGTTTTTCCAAAATCTCTAAAAGAGGATGACCAAAATTCAGTAAGGAAAGCCAGAAGATCACCAGTAGAGCGACCTTGACGGAAGCCATACTGGCGATCAGATAGAAGGTTATGAAGTGACAGATGTTTGAGAATCTTCCTATTCAGGATAGATTCAAAAACTTAAGACAAGCAAGAGATTAAAGCTATAGGGCAGCAGTTTGATGGGTTAGAACGGTCACCCTTTTTAGGAACAGGCTGAATGTAGGCAAACTTCCAGCAAGAAGGAAAGCTAGAAAAAGATAGATAAAGTTGAAAGAGTTTGGCAAGGCAAGGTGCAAGCAGGGAAGCACAGTTTTTGAGAACAATAGGAGGGACCCCATCAGGTCCATAAGCTTTCTGAGTGTTTAGGCAAGCGAGGGCATGGAAAACATCTTTACGAAGAACTTTGATTGAAGGCATGAGATAGTCAGAGGGAGGAGGAGAGGGAGAGACAAGTCCAGAGTCATCTAAGGGGGAGCTGTTAGCAAAGGTTTGAGAGAAGAGTTCAGCTTTAGAGACAGAAGAGATGGCAGTGTTGCCATCAGGATGAAATAAAGGAGGGAAAGATGAAGAAGGAAAGTTATTGGAGATTTTATTGGCAGATACCAGAAGTCTCGAGGGGAGTTTGAGTTTGAAAGATTTTGACATTTTCTATTTATGAAGGAGTGTTTGGCAAGTTGAAGAACAAACTTAGCATGATTCCAGGCTGAGAAGTTCATGATATTCGGGAGATGGAAGGCTCAAGTACTTTTTGTGGGCAACCTCTCTATACCGGAAAGCTCTCTCCACCAACACATCAACCACCATTCTAACATTCAAAGGAATAATGACAAATACCACGAGGTAAATTGTTAATAAGTACAATTATGATATAGATACTCTCTCTCTCTCTCTCTCTCTCTCTCTCTCTCTCTCTCTCTACCATGGTTATTTCTTAATTTTCTCAACTTGATACATTGAAATACAAGAAATTAAGAGATAAACAATAACTCCCTCCCTCCCTCCTCCATCCCTTGGGGCAGCCCTCTGGCCTGGCCTGGGCCACCCTTCCCTCCTCCCTCCCTTGGGGCAGCCCTCTGTCCTGGCCTAGGCCACCCCTCCCTCCTCCATCCCTTGGGGCAGCCCTCTGGCCTGGCCTAGGCCACCCCTCCCTCCTCCCTCCCTTGGGGCAGCCTTTTGGCCTGGCCTAGGCCACCCCTCCCTCCTCCATCCCTTGGGGTAGCCCTCTGGCCTGGCCTGGGCCACCCATCCCTCCCTTGGGGCAACCCTCTGGCCTGGCCTGGGCCACCCTCCCTCCTCCCTCCCTTGGGGCAGCCCTCTGGCCTGGCCCAGGCCACCCCTCCCTCCTCCCTCCCTTGGGGCAGCCCTCTGGCCTGGCCTGGGCCACCCCTCCCTCCTCCCTCCCTTGGGGCAGCCCTCTGGCCTGCCCTGGGCCACCCCTCCCTCCTCCCTCCCTTGGGGCAGCCTCTTGGCCTGGCCCGGGAAGGCCCTCCCACCCGCCCTCCCGTTGGTCCTTCCTGGCCTGGCCTGGCTGCTCCTTTCCCCCCCTCCCAAGGCAGCACTCCCTTTCACTCCCGGCTGCCTTCCTCCTCCCCTCCCCACACGGCAGCCGTGTGCCATGTGGGGCGGGCTGGCCCACTCAGTCAGGGAAGTACTCCTGCAGGGTGGAGTACGCCAGGGTGATCAGGGTCAGGGTGTGCCCAATGGAGAGCAGGCTGTCCAACAAATCAAGGGACAGCCTGCCTTCCCCCCCAACCTCCCTGGCCAGTCCTCCCTGACCTGCGGGGTTCCCGCTGCGGCTGTAGGGAAGGGTTAGTCTCTCCCTTCCCCACTGTGCGGTGGACGAGCCCTGCTCCCTCATCCACCGCGGGGCTTTCGGCGCTCCTGTCCTCCTTCTCCTCCTGCCCTTCTCCCGGGCTGGGGACCGAGACCCACTGGCCCAGGCCGTCCGGCTCCGGGCTGGCCCCCACCTGGCCAGCCTCAGCGGAGCCGGCCTCCTGCCCCGGGCTGGGCCCCACCTAGCCAGCCTCGGCGGGGCCGGCCTCCTGCCCCGGGCTGGTCTCCACCTGGCCAGCCTCGGCGGGGCCGTCTTCCTGCCCCGCCTCGGGGACAGGGGCGGCCTGAGCCTTTACGGGGGGGTCTGGTTGGCTGCCCACTCTTTTGCCATTGCAAAAGAGTACTGGGCAGCCCTGCCCCCGCGGACACCCTGCCCCCTGGCCAGGCAGAGGAACAAGACGGCGTGCTGCCTCGCCGTCGTGCGCCTCACGCCTGCCAGGAGGTCTCTCAGGGTCATTTCCTGGCAGAAGACTATCCTGTCTCCTGCCAGGCACTCGACCCTGATGGGTGTCTACGGGTCTTTGGCGGCCAGCCTGCCCACCTTCAGACTGGCCGCCTTCTCCGACACGAGGGGCTTTACCCCCCCTCGGTCCCGTTAGGGAAGGTGAAGGAGGCGATGGAGCGTCTCCCCTTGCCGCAGCGGCCCGGTGACCGGGGCAGGGACATCCTGATGGCGTCCAGTTAAGTTTTGGCTGAGTGTGCAAAAGTAGGATGGTGGTGAAAACCGGCTTTGTGAGTGAGTGAGTGAAGCAAGGAGTAACGTGAGTGACGTCAGTGAGGGGATGAAGAGGCTCAAAACGCACACATGGTGGCGATGGCGTGTGTCAACTTGTTCATCATAAGAAGGACAGAATAGAGAGACGCGCAGAGGAGCAGAATCAAAGTTGTGTTGAGGTAACGTTACCTGTGGAAGGCATAAAAAAATTGACCTTAGGCTCAACCCTTGCACTGATAAGTATTACTACTACTTCTACTACTACTACTACTACTACTACAAATACTCCTGACCATAGTGTTGTTCCTGACCACAGTGTTGTTCTGTGAGTCTTTCATTCTTCCAGCCAGACATGCAGAGTTCAGCGTGGGGTGAATGGTGTTGTTCCTGACCACAGTGTTGTTCTGTGTGCCTTTCATCCTTCCAGAGAGAGAGAGAGAGAGAGAGAGAGAGAGAGAGAGAGAGAGATTTGGTTTGAATACTTTTTCCAAGGGATGACACTGCACATGTATCCGTCATCCCAAGCTTAAACTTAGTGTTCTTATGTAATAATAATGATAACAATGTAAGGAACAAAAACAAGTGTAATAATAATTATATAGATATATATTTACAATATATAAGTAATGTTAGTGCAGAATACTTAGCTATTCTATGCATATATATACATATATAACTTGTTTTCAATGTAGCGTATAAGCTGTTTGATGTATTTGTTTTTGAATAGCAATAGCAGTTGTGTAATGTTCCCATTGTTAAACATCCATATGTGGTGTGGATGGCGTTATTTGTGGCACATGCCAGCTCGGGGCACTGCAGCACGGAGTGAGCGTCAGGGCTCTCAGCATGGGCGACACTCCCTCCCTGGCCGGAGCCTCACATGACACGCCTAGTTCCCAGTAATGTTTGTATCCAAAGCTCAGTCCGGCACACACGCTGTCTTTCCAGTTGACTCCATATTTTCCAGATGTGAAATTGGCGGCACTTTGTGCTTTGGTGTAGTGTTTATTTGTTACACTAGCTCACTTCGCCTTTATGTATAATTGCAGTTTGTACTTGCTCAACATTTTCTTATCTATTTGTGACAAGGTTATTCTACAGTTTTATCTTTTTCTGTTCCATTTTGTGCTAAGTGGTCAGGTTTTACATTACCTAACACACCAACATGGGATGGTACCCAAATCAATGTCAAGTTTCTCTCCCCTCCGATCCTTGTAATACGTTTTGTGCACTCGCTTACACCGTGTGCATGTACTGGCTGCCCACTCGTCAGTGCTCCAAGTGCCCCTCTGCTGTCACAGAAGAAACACGTTGCCCCACTCATTTTGGTTGAGCTCAAGGTCACACTTCAAGGCCTAGAGCTGTGCCTGGCTGGAGGACACATTACTGCTTAGTCAACAGGAGTAGCCTGTATCCATCCAAGTCCCTTGCTCTGTGATGCGCCTCAAAAACACTCCGCACCCACCTCTGCCATCTTCCCTCACTGACCCAGCACAAAACACTTGAGTTGTACAAACACTGTTTAAGTCCTCTATCTCGTGCTCAAACATTCTCCTCAGTTCCCCCCGGAGACAATTGTTTTTCTTACAACTAAGTTCCTTTATACTAGTGTTTGGAATGTTACATTTGCATGGTTTTACATGTGTCATCTGAGATTTCTGTATTCCATCACCACTAATGTCAGACACATCTAGTTTAGACTAGATGTCAGACACATCTAGTTTAGACTAGATGTGTCTGACATGATGATGTCTCGTCTGTGATCCAGTGACACTCACTACTTGTCACCTCTTTAATTCTTTCTCTGAGGTTTTCTCCACTCTTGCTTCTCAAGTGCCTCACTGTTGATAATGTACAAACTTCAGTAATTCTATGGCAAGCAAAGTTCCCTTCTCGTGGCAGTCACAAGTGCGTTTTTAGGACATTTCAATATTGTTGTCATGGCCTCATTTTGAAGTTTTTCTAGTGTCTCATGTGTCCCGTCACCCTAACAGGAGAGTGCAGGGCTGGCGTACTCCAACAAAGATCTCCGTGTGCTTATATATGATGTCCTCAGGATAGGCACGCCAACACCTCTGCCATGCTAGGCTAACACCCTCAGTGCTCTTATAAGCCTTGCACTACATTGTGTCTTTAAGTCATTTATTTCCGCCTCCTTCACCTCGTATTTAAAAGAGGTAACTCTCTCAATGTTCGTATTATTCATTGGCAGCTCCTGGTTTGTGTTGGCCCGACACATAAACTTAGTCTTGCGTTCGTTGATAACAAGTCCCAGCCTTCGCGACAGAGTAGCGTAACTGCTTCCTGCATTCCTTTCATCAGCACAGCAAGTGACATGCACTCCCTGGCCAAGGTTCTCTCTTAAAACTCTGTTCATGACAAAACTGAAAAGACTTAACACTCCTCCTTGTGGAGTGCCAAGTTCCATGCACTTTTCCCTGGAAATGGCTCTCTGATACTACACTCGCCTTTCTACCATGCAGGTAATCACCGACCCAGTGCGGCAGCCTCCCCTTAACGCCCATATTTGCTAATTCATAAAGGTAAGGTAAAGTAGGGCTTATTAGCTGTGGTTCTGGTAGAGTAAATTGTATGTTATAATAATTATACTTAAAGTTGTACAACAATAATAGGAATGAAGAAAAAAAGGAATAAAAGAAAAAAAATGAACAAAAGATGAAAAATAAAGATCATTCATAGCAATGTGGTCAAGCCCACAAGCTATCTTCTTACTTTATTTCACCCCTTCTCTTCCCACCCACTTTCTCTTTAGCTAGCTTACCTACTTTTCTTTACCCCCCCTTTAATAATAATAAAAAAAAAAAAAAATCTTGAAGAATGTGTGATGCAACTGTGCATTCTTCATGCAGACGACGGGTGCACAGTTGCATCATACATTGCTTCTGCACCACTTCCTCTTCTCGCACACATTGTCACAAACTACCCACCGCCACGGTAAACAAACACCCTCTTACTAATCCACCCCTACCTTGACGGGCTCTACAGAGCCCACGTCAGCGGATGCTGACAAATCTTAACAACTAAAATCTTCCAGTGTACCAGTCCCGGTACACTCTACACTTTCTATTGTAATATGTATTTATATATGTTATCAATTTTTGTAGCTATTCAATAAATGAATAAACAATAAACAACACGAGTCATTCCACTTTTACCCTTCGCCTGAAGATGTTCCACAGATTGGAACAAAACGTTGCAAACGATTTAAATTTTGGACAGCTCCTTGGAGCATTAAACACCGTACAAAAAGACTTGATTAGACAAATCGAAAATAACTTGAAAAAACTGAACAACGCTGTAGTTGCTCTAGCTTTTAACCTCGTATGTTTAAAAGCGAATATCCTTCCTGGCTACACAAACATATATATATATATATATATATATATATATATATATATATATATATATATATATATATATATATATATATATATATATATATATATATATATATGCATTTCTATTAGCTTTTTACAAACCTTGCCCCCAAGAAAGCATCTTTTGTAATGCATAAAGTGAAATCTTACATGGAATACCAAAAAAAATAAAGCAGAGATGAGATCGCCCACAGACGAGGCGGAGACTCACGGCGACTCGGCCGCTTCTTCTTCTTGTGACCCTTTTAGCTTTCGTGTTGTCTTTCACCACGATATTTATGTTTCCACTCCTCTATTGCCTGCTATATTGGATATTATATCTTAGTATTCATATACGCTCATGCCATGAGGATAACTTTGACTCCGTGGCACTGAGTGATATTGAATTATTAATGAAATACCGCGGTATTTCATTAGTAATTCGCTATCAATCACATCGAAGCTACCGCGTTCGGTCCCTCACCCGGGAAATTCAAACCCAGAAAATTCGCTAAAACGGATGTGGTTGTACGCTATGAGGACTTTTGGTCAATAGTACGTTAAACCGGAAATTCGTTAGAGGAACGTTCGTTAAGCGGAATATTACTGCATAGCATTTGAAGCCATCCCAGGCAGGGGACACTGTCATCATGGTTCCCATTCCACTTTTTGACTGCAGACTAGCGGAGTTTTCGAATACAAAGGTAATTATAACTCAAACAATGAACGGCAGAACTTATAAACTTGGGACAAAACATGGTTTACTTAAACAGGTATACACCCGTAATCAGTTCACACTATGTGCTGAAAAATTAATGTCACTTGAAGAAGTAACAGAGGATCGGGAAGTAAGTCTGCGAGAAGTGGCTATTGCAGATTCGATGGGGCATGGCCAGGGGATCAATACGTGCAGCTGTATCCTGTAATGTCGGAACAGACACTGCAAATGCTTCAAAAACGAAGTATTGAGCAACAGTAGATGTAAATGCAGTGTCTTTTGTTCAAACAAGTCAGATAATGCTAATTTTGATAAATGTTGAAATAATTTTCGTCAATATATTATTATACTTGCAATGTGTAATGTCGTTTTGAATCTTTGTTTCCAAACACTTTAATATTTTTTAATGTTGAATAAAGCTGTCTTGGTCGTTTTACAAAATGACCGACGACACTAACAGTTATTTTGCAAAATGACCAAACCCGTGGTCATATTTCAAAATGACCATAATTATTTGAGGATTTTCCATACTGACAGACATTTTGGTCATTTTCCAAAATAACGGGGCATTTTGCAAAATGACCAGTTCTGCAAAATGACCGTAACACACACACACACACACACACACACACACACACACACACACACACACACACACACACACACACACACACACATATATATATATATATATATATATATATATATATATATATATATATATATATATATATATATATATATATATGTGGAAGGAAACTTGGGAGTCGCAGGAATACTTTATTTCTCTAACGTTTCGCTTACAAGGCTTCTTCAGAGAATGATCATCTCTCTGAAGAAGCCTTGTAGGCGAAACATCAGAGAAATAAAGTACTCCTGCGACTCCCAAGTTTCCTTACATCACCAATCCACCAATCTGTTCCACTTCATGGCATATATATATATATATATATATATATATATATATATATATATATATATATATATATATATATATATATATATATATATATATATATATATATATATATATATATATATATATATATATATATATATATATATATATATATATATATATATATATATATATATATATATATATATATATATATATATATATATATATATATATATATATATATCGTTCAATAAGTAATGAGAAAATGTCAGGAGAGATACTATTTATTTTCATAAGCTTACAAAACTTTGTCTCCTTCAAAATAATTGCCTCCCACATCTACACACTTTTGCATGCGTCTCTCCCATTCCTGGAAGACCTCCTCAAAGTCCTTCTTCTGTAGTCCCTTCAGGTAACTTTCCGATGCCTC
The DNA here is from genome assembly GCF_017591435.1 of Portunus trituberculatus. NCBI lineage: Eukaryota > Metazoa > Arthropoda > Malacostraca > Decapoda > Portunidae > Portunus > Portunus trituberculatus. The sequence continues at coordinate 939,034 of NC_059286.1, forward strand.
TTTCAGCTCCTCTGTTGACTGGAATCTGGTTCCCCTGAGGCTGTCTTTCATACATGGGAACATGAAGAAGTCGCAAGGAGCTAGGTCAGGGCTGTAGGGTGGGTGTTGTATCACTTTCATTCCCCTGTCGGCCATCCAAGTGGTCACCAGGGTTGACTTGTGGCATGGGGCATTGTCCTGGTGGAACCACCACTGACCACTCCTCCACTGCTGAGGCCTCTTCTTCCTCATCTTCTCCCTGAACCTTTTCAGAACAGTAAGATAATATTCCTTATTGACAGACTGACCCTGAGGAACCCATTCAATGTGAATGAGCCCCTGGGAGTCAAAGAAAGGAATGACCATGGCCTTCTCTTGTGACTTGCTCATCTTTGCCTTTTTGGGCCTGGGGGAGTTTGCGTGCTTCCACTGAGCACTCTGCCGTTTGCTCTCAGGGTCATAGGTGAACACCCATCTCTCATCACAAGTCACTACCTTATTCAGGAAAGCTGAATCAGCCTCTATCATTTCGAGAATGTCAGTGCAACATTCCACACGAAACTGCTTCTGGTCGTCGGAGAGGATCTTTGGCACGAACTTGGCACAGACTTTGTGAAGCTTCAGATCTTCGGTCAGAACTGTCTCTACTGTGCCAGTACTAATGCCAACAGCTTCAGATATCATCCTCACAGATATTCGACGGTCTTGCATCACTAACCTTTGCACTTCCTCAATGTTTTCCTCCTTGCGTGCACTTTTTGGTGCGCCAGATCTGGGTTCATCTTCAACTTGTTCATTTCCTTCAGAAAATCTGTTAAACCACCGGTAGAAACTTGCTTGGCTCATCCTTTCATCCCCATAGGCTTCTTTTAACAATCCATAAGCTTCTTGTTTTGTTTTCTTAAGTTTAACACAAAATTTGATGGCGTAACGTTGCTCCATGTTTCCTTACATCGTGACACGTGCTCGGAGATCGGCAAACCGGATCAGACAGGTTACACCACAATCACCGCTGTACACAAACCACAAAACATAGGAAGTTGCCAGTTGGTAATTTTATAGAGTATATGTATGTGTACTTCTCCATGAAAAAGTATTTTGATCATACCATATTTAATGTCCCTCCTGACATTTTCTCATTACTTATTGAACGTACCTCGTATATATATATATATATATATATATATATATATATATATATATATATATATATATATATATATATATATATTATTTATTTATTTATTTATTACTTTTAGTGCATTTGTGTGTGTGTGTGTGTGTGTGTGTGTGTGTGTGTGTGTGTGTGTGTGTGTGTGTGTGTGTGTGTGTGTGTGTGTGTGTATAAGGGATTACCTCAACGTCGCCAGGTCGTTAACGGGTACCGACGCGACATTAGTTAGGTTCTGTAAACACTCGGTAAATAACGGCCTGATGTAAAATTCCATAGCTCACCAGAGCTAAGAGACATAAGATATAGAAAAAGATAATTTATGCTTTTTTCTTAACAATTGTGCTATTGATTTAGCAGCGCTAAACAAACTGATTGTGAACGAAATGATAAAAGGGAAAATATTGGAACTGAAGTCAGTTAGCGCCATGCATGACCAAAGGTGAAAAACGTTGTCTTATTACTGGTACTCATTTCTCTTATAAATTGCTGCATATTTGTAAGCTCATTACCCTTATACTACATGTTTCTTGGCTTACTATAACATGTCTGTCATGACACTGTGATAGACAGCTGCTTACAAGGCCCATAGAAGGCCAGTAGCAGTGAAGGATTTTTAAAATGTTGAGTACATTTTCTACATCACGGCGCAGCACCTCTCCTAATTAAATGCAAATGATCAAGTTTTAAAGTAACTTCCCATATCCTTTATGTAGACATGTCGTCCAGATGGACTAAACAGAGACGTGAGAAACGTAAATTTGAGGAATATCTCCATGGCATCATATTTCCTACCACCTCAATAACCAGCACTAGTATTACTAACACATCTCAAGAGGTCAAAAGTGAAGGTTCCAGTGGTGATAATGAAGTTATAAATCCAAAGGAATATGAATCTTATTAAGAAAAGGTAAATTTTTTGAGAGCTAATGGTGATTCATCCGAATCTGAAACAGAATCTGAAAATAAAAAAAACAATTTACAATTAATGAGAGTGCTTTTGTGTAGACACAAATTCAAGAATGGGTCATCAAATATCAGATTAGCTATTTTGCCTTAAAGGAACTTCTTGGTATCTTGAATGATAATTATAGGTAAATATCTAGAACAAGTCCTTCTTCCCTATCATCACTAATCCATTTTCTAAGGGCAGCAAACTTGGGGATCTTGAGGGAAAACAGGGTTTTGGATGTGGAAAGCTAAAACAGACCATTTATGACAATTCAGAATATTCTAAGGAAAAATTGCTATTATTTTGCAAAAAAAAGCCTGCGCCTCTCCGGAACTCCCCTCTAGACTAGCCGAGGAGGCGCAGCTCCCCCGGCTAGTCTTTCTTCTTCTTCTTCTTCTTCTTCTTCTTCTTCTTCTTCTTCTTCTTCTTCTTCTTCTTCTTCTTTCTTCTTCTTCTTCTTCTTCTTCTTCTTCTTCTTCTTCTCAATCAATCAGTCAGTCAGTCTAAGACAAATGACACATGAATGAGGGCCGCCATGGTACAGTGGAACCATGCGTGCTTTGGGGTCCGAGGGGTCCCCAAGCGCACGGGTTCGAATCCTGTCCACGGTCCGAGTGTAGGTTAGGCTTCCTCACTCGGGACAACGGTTTCCTAGCGGGTGGGCTTTGAGATAGGAGGTATCCCCCAAAAGTATCCCCTTTAGCCCATAAACTCCCGTGATAAGCCCACATGGTATAAATATAAAAAAAAAAAAAATGACACTTGAATAATCCTGACTGGATTACAAAACCAAGGTTCAGAGCCTCACTGCTTTTGAACTCTCTGTTTAATTTGCATGGATAATACAGATTAACAACACAACACAAAACAGTATTATTCACCTTACCTTGAGCACCATCCCTCCAATACAGTGAAACGTAAAATTCTCACAACAAACTAAGGTAACTAAGGCGTGCTTATTTATGTTCATGGTATGTTTCGTGATGCGGCACCCACTGCTCGCTAGATCCCGTGACTCACAAAGGGGAGCGCCGCGCCGCTCCAGACATGGCCAGGAGTGTTAAGCGTGACGTCGAACGAGAAATACACAGAACCTTTTGTTTCCCGAGGTTTCAATATCCAGGAAGACATATTTGTGGAAGGAATTTCACTTCACATATTTTCTATAAATTTCAGAGCACGCCTAATAGCATGGATTGACTTACGTTAGGATAACAAAGTATACTGGTGGCCTCTGTAGGAAAGAATATTTTATCAATGATTACTTATCAAATTTAGAATCTAAAGGAATGACTATAACGATCTAACACAATGTCAGCTTGTATAATAAATCATGAGTAATTTGCTGTACAGTATCAGAGAACT
>NC_059286.1:947500-952500 GCF_017591435.1 Portunus trituberculatus
ATCCACGTGCCCACAAACCAGACAGTCTGCAAGTACAGTAGATCACTCACTCATCAGTTTATCCTGCCATCGGACTGGTCGATAAATAGATACCTAGGAAAACCTGGCTGGGTAAAGGTAGACTGTGAAAAACAGGGAATCTGAAACATAAGAACATAAGAACATAAGAAAAGGAAAGCTGTAAGAGGCCACAAGGCTTACACGTGACAGTCCCTGTATGAACAAAAAGAGCTCCCTATTGGAAGCTTTAAGAGACATCAAGGGCTACACGTGGCACTCCTACATGAACAAAGCTACCTAATTGCAACTATCATCCTCATACATAAATTTATCTAATCTTCTTTTAAAGCTCCTAGTGCCTCCGTATTTATCGTGTACCTATTGACTCAACACTAACAACATGACCACTAATCTACCTATCATTGTGTCGTCTGCAAATTTACTAATATCACTACTTAATTCCACTATCCATGGCATTATGTATAATAGAAATAACAATGGGCCTAAAACTGAACCCTGTGTCACCCCACTATTTACTTTACCCCACTCAGAATTAGATCCGTCAATTACTACCCTCTGTCCCTATCGCCTAACCACGCTTTAATCCAGCCTAACATTTAATTTTTACCCTCTATCCCGTGCGCCCTAACCTTCCTCAAAGGCTTTACTGAAATCTAAGTATATGATGTCGTATTATCATCTATATCTGCTGCCTCATAAACTTTACTATAAAAACTCAACAAGTTTGTAAGGGACGATTTTCCCTTCGTAAAACCTTCTTGTGAATGGTTTATCAAACCATGTTTGTCTAGGTGCTTCCAAATATTTTTCGCTATAATTGAAGTTAAGCTGACAGGTCTGTAATGAGACGTTAGTTTTATCTCCTTTCTTAAATATGGGTAAGACATTAGTCTCCATATTGTCAATACCTCACCTGACTCTATTGACATCTTAAAAAGCACTGCTAAATACGGCTGGGCGGGATCCGAGTACTGGATCCGGATCCACCGGATCCGACAAGGCAGGAGGGATTCGATTATCAGCCTCTGGTACTCGAATCCACTGACGATTACTTGCTGGCTGAGGCGAATCCTGACGAATCCGGTACTTAGATCCAATTACAATTACTTTCCTGGCAGAGGTGAATCCTGATGGATCTGGCGATCATTCACTATTGTTTTTCGCTTTTTGGGCTTCATGATTTAATTATTGGTAGCAGAATTGGCTAGATATAATATCTATATAAATTAGTCAGCGAGAGACATTTAGAATATGAATTTAGTGTTGCCATTCATGCCTCAATTTCTCCAAAGGCTGATTGGCTGATACGCTGTGACGTCAGAACGTACCATATAAATAGTCCCGCGTAGGAGGTGGAGTTTCAGTTGCAGCCTTGACACCACAGAGACAGGAAGAAAGCGACAGTCGTCTTCATAGCCATATGGCCATAGAATTATGTAATTGTGCAGAGTGAAATAAATTCTAATAAATCTAACATCCTTCCTCTATAAAACTACATGTTAATTGTTTTCCAGAAATTATTAGTCTCGTCAGTAGCCTATCAAAGGTAGGGATTCGTCTGAAGGCAAGTACTCGGATCCCGCTGTGGGACTCGAGTACCACCGAGTCTAAACGATTACCGCGCGGGGAGACGAATCCAAGCAGCGAGACGATTACCACGCGGGGAGACGAATCCAAGCAGCGAGACGAGTACCGCGCTGCTTGGATTCGTCAGAGGGCAGCCAGTCGGATCCGGCTCTCAGGCAAATCCAGCGCCGCGCCTCCCAGTGCTCAAGTACTCGGATCCGAATTCGGATTCCACGGATCCGCCAGACCAAGTAATCGGATTCGTGAGTACATAAAAAGTCGGATCCTGCCCAGCTCTACCCTCTTCCTCTTTCTCCTCCTCCTCTTTAATATTATCACCTAACACTTGCGAGCGTACAGCGCGAGCGAAGAGCAGAGAGCAGGACCGGAGAACCCGAGCGGGAGTGGAGAGAGTAAGCGCAAGTGGACAGAGGGAGTGCAAGCGAAGGTGCAAGTGGAGAATGAAAGAATGAGCGTGAGCGGAAGAGCGGACTATGATTTTGAACCATCCACTCTCAGCTCCTCCGCTCTCATCTCTAATTTATGGCGCCTGGGGTCACCCGCTCGAGATTTGGAAATCCACTTGGAGAGGATAAGATATCACCTAACACTTGCGAGCGTAGAGCGCGAGCGAAGAGCAGAAAGCGCGACCGGAGAGCCCGAGCGGGAGTGGAGAGAGTAAGCGCAAGTGGACAGAGGGAGTGCAAGCGAAGGTGCTAGTGGAGAATGAAAGAATGAGCGCGAGCGGAAGAGCGAACTATGATTTTAAACCATCCACTCTCAGCTCCTCCGTTCTCATCTCTAATTTATGGCGCCTGGGGTCCCCCGCTCGAGATTTGGAAATTCACTTGGAGAGGATAAGCGGAGGAACGGATATAAGAGTGCTGTTGCCCACCTCTGGATTCCGACAAATAGGGATGAGGCAGTTGCGGTGATGGAGGTTGATGGCCAGCTAGGTAACAGTGACCACAATGAAATACGGTAAAAAATAAAATGGCATGAAGTTTTTAGAAACAAGAGCACTAAGAAAGTACCTGATTTCAGGAACACTAATTTTGAATGATTAAGGAGGCATTTACAGGGAGTCAATTGCCAAGAAGCAGAGAGGGAAGGTAAGGTAAAGCCCTGAATGCAGGTGAGAGAAGGATGGCAGGGTCAGAAAGGTGGGGTGAGGTGTGAAGTCGAAGAATGGGAGAGTCAGAGAGGTGAGGTGGTGGGATCTAGATCAGGTCAGGCCGAGAGGGGCGACATGAGGTTGGCAGGATCAGGGAGGTAAATGTTAGTGAGAAGTATAGCTACTTTCTTGATGGATTACATAAAGGCCAAATAGTTTACATTCCATATAAAACAATAAAATCACAAAGGAACGACCCTAAGTAGATGACAGATTAATTAAATTCCTACATAGGACAGAAGAGGAATACATATAAGAGATTATATATATATATATATATATATATATATATATATATATATATATATATATATATATATATATATATATATATATATATCACAACAGTTATTCATTAGCTAAATATCACAACTAATAATTCTTTGGAATGATATCACAAACTGTAATTCCTTAGATAAATATCACGTATAGTAATTCTTTGGAATAACATCACAAACAATAATTTCTTAGATAAATAACACAAATAATACTTCTTTGGAATATTATCACAAATAGTAATTCCTTAGAAATAAATGATTTCATATCATAAATTAAATATCAAAGCTCTCCGGACCCAACACAGACAGTTGATCACAGAAGCAAAACACAGTTTTTACGCTTTTCACTTTATTAGTTAAATTATAATAATACCGTACACGCCATGCGGTCACATACACACACACAGGCACACACTAAATGTTCCTAGGATAACTAAGGAAAAAGACTTACCAACACTCTGTGGTACAATACGCTGCCACGCGTGAGCTCGTGAACACTAAACACTACCTCGTACAAAGGCAGCGTCCACCCACGTGGAACCCTGGGCCTCCAGGAACACTCCGCCGCGTGGAGACAAAGGCACGAACGCACAACACAACTGTTTCTAGAAAGCTCCTCTTCTCAGCTCTAAACAGCTGGGTAACCACCTGTAAACACCAATCTCTGTCTTTGCACCATAGCCTGAAAGAAATGATATAGCTTGTGGCTCCCAGACACTGCCTTAACACACACAAAAGCCTGGAAGAGATGATGCACGTGGCTCGGCGCGGCCTCCAGCACGTCGAAGCACAGAGTTAATATAATCCGTCTTTTTCTGGGAAATTCGTATTTCCTCCGCTTCTGCACATTGCTCGACAAATCGTATCCATCTTAAGAGGCTGTTTCCCTTTGATAAGATGATTGAATCGTAGCCGTGTGCAATATACGGAGGAAAATACCGACCTTGTGAGCAACGCACCCACCTCTCACCGCATCACCCACTAGACTCCCTGCGCGAGGGTCACTGCAGACCAGGGCTGTCAGCGAGGTCACGCTCTCTAGCTTGACCCCATCTGCTAATTTAACAATAGGTTTTCCTTTAATTCTTCTTTTTCCACTTTCTAACACCTTCCTAACTCTACATAGACATGTCTACACACCGAGAGCGCCTACAGATATGCGTAACTCGATGATGTGCACACGAAAGAAAATTTGAATATCGCACTGAGGTTGAGGTTGGTAACCCTTGCGCCGCTATCTTGTTTCTCGCCAATTTCCAATCGGCTGTTTCTCATTCTTACAGCCTTATAATGACTAGCCATTTTCTCAGTACTCTCATATTGTAGACAATATGTAATTACATATTTCTGTACTATCAACTGGAAGAATAACTCGTTCTGCTTCCAGAACTAGCTTCTCCAAGTGATTTGTATTCCTCCGCGATTCTTCCGCCTCAAAGACAGGCGAATATAGCCTTGCACGAGGCGTCACCTGCTGGCCCTTTTCTGAGAATTTATTCGCTTACATGGGCTTACCATGACAGTTGTCTTAGAATGAGAGGCTCCCAGGCCTTCAATTTTGCTGTCCTCCATGACCTAGAGCAACTGGTGTAACACCCTGATCGTATCTCTGACTGTCTTGTAAAGACGCCCAACGTTCTTGATCTTTTCCTCACCTTTAATCCTCCTGCTTATGCTATTACTCTATCATGGAATTCTCCAATCACAATCTCATTTCTGTTTCTTACTCTATTCTGAGTATTGTAGTTGGATCCCAAGCCCCAGGAAGAGAAAAATCTAGTTAAATAGCATGAAGGTGCTTTCCAGAAAAAAATGGAGCTTTTCAAGAATGATATTCAGAGCCAACTTTTCCATTTTCCTAGACTTTTGGAGCAACGTAAAGATGAAACAGGTACTAAACATGTCCACTTTATTGAGAAGCTGATCAATAACTTCAAGGTACGCTTTGATGACTTTGTTCT
>NC_059286.1:962500-982500 GCF_017591435.1 Portunus trituberculatus
CATATGTGTTCAGGACATCAGGGTAGATGAGAGTTAAACCTGAACAAGGGACATTTTCTATTTTGTTCTAGTGACAGATTAACATAGTTACTACTTTATTAACAGAATAACCATTATTGAGAACCCGGTTAATCATCTCTGTAGCCTTTAAGAGTGATCGTGATGAGAAAGCAGTGTTCCTTAATACAGGTTATAGACAGTGAAGAGTTAGATAGAAGGCACACTAGTCTGGCAGACACGGGAGTAAAGCGTATAAAAAAAGAGAGAAAGAAAAAGGATGTAGATGGAACACACCCATAGCATATGTATATATATATATATATATATATATATATATATATATATATATATATATATATATATATATATATATATATATATATATATATATATATATATATATATATATATATATATATATATATATATATATATATATATATATATATATATATATATATATATATATATATATATATATATATATATATATATATATATATATGCATGGAGACACGAAGTCAAACAATAGAAAGACAGAGTTTGAGGTACAGAGGGATAACGAGAATCAGAAAGAGCATATTCACAAGAAAGAGTTGAGACACATGTAGATACGCGAAACCATAATTTTCTTCAGTTTAATTCATAGATTTGTTGTAGTATCGACCTCTTTTTAACTGAATTCATTGGAATCTATCTGTTTATTCCTATTCTATTTTGTCATTAAGAAAAAAAAGAGAAAGTAAAATGGTAACAATTTTAATGAAAATGATACTGGACTTAATGATATACTCACAAATTTAAGACCGATTAAGGAAAAGGAATAAGTGATGATAGTGACTATTTTTGGATGGCAGAATGCGGGCACGAACGAGAAGGCGCTGACTGACCTTCTATGCTGCCGCACCTCCGAGGAACTTGCATCTCTAAAGGAACGTTATGAGAAGAGTGAGTATTACTAATAATAGAAAAATTTTGTTTAGCCTAACCAGGAAGCACCGGTAATTCTTCTACTTAGTAAAAAAAAATTGAAAGTGCAGCAAGATGAATAAATAAGTAGATAGATAAATAGGTAAATAGATAAGTAAATGAGTAGATAAGTAAATAGATAAATGAAAATCAATTAAAAAGAATAAATGAATAAAATAGTTAATAGATGAAATAAAGAAATATATGAAAATGAAAGGAAATGGATAGATGAAAAAAATCCAAATGAAATCAATGAATAACTAGAATGCATAAATCAAACAAATAGATAAATAGATAAACAAGTAAAACATACAGTAAAGTTAAAAGAAGTGAAAATTACAATAGGAGAAGGAAGAGGATGACCAGGACGAGAGCGAGGAAATATGAACCTTCTTTTACTCTTACAACTTAGAAAATGACTTAGAGAGAGAGAGAGAGAGAGAGAGAGAGAGAGAGAGAGAGAAATACCATGATAGGTTACAGGGACTGACTAACCACTCTTCGTCTCTGCAGGGTACAACAAGACTCTGGATGATCAAATGGAGTCTGAACTGAGTGGAGAGTTCCAGTTACTGATGAGAAGTCTGGTGGCAGCGGACAGGGACCAGAGCCAGACTGTGGATGCTCCAAAGGCTAAGAATGATGCCCAGGTTAGGTGGAAGAAGAAAAAGAAGAAAAAGAAGAGAGAGAGAAACATATGAAACTTTATTATTCCATACAGTTGAATAGCATATATATATATATATATATATATATATATATATATATATATATATATATATATATATATATATATATATATATATATATATATATATATATATATATATATATATATATATATATATATATATATATATATATATATATATATATATATATATATATATATATATATATATATATATATATATATATATATATATATATATATATATATATATATATATATATATATATATCTATCTATCTATCTATCTATATATATATATATATATATATATATATATATATATATATATATATATATATATATATATATATATATATATATATATATATATATATATATATATATATATATATATATATATATATATATATATATATATATACTCCAGGAGAGGTACTTACGGGGATGTAGGCAGTGCTGCAGACTGAGTGATTCCCGTGTCCTCTCTTCCCGGTTCCCTTTGTGGTCTCATTTATACAATTGAGCAGCTGCAGCCTGCCCTCTAAAGACAACTTCTACTACTTCCTACACTACACTACAACACCTTACACTTTTACACTCTCTTCAAATCAAAATTTAATAATGGCTTCACCACGCCCTGCCTCGGAGTCCCCCTCTGGGGAGGGGACCATAAATGTCCCCAGGTCGGACTGCCCCTCTGCTGTCGACCTTGGGTGTCTTGACACTTCATCTAATACTTTCACTATCAATTTCTGCAACATTCGTGGCCTTCGTTCTAATTTTCAATCTGTGGAACACCACCTCTCCTCTACTAAACCTCATCTTCTCTTCCTAACTGAAACACAGTTGTCTGTGACTACTGACAGCAGCCCTTTTCTGTTCCCTCCTACTTGCTCTATCCTCATTTTCAATCCAAAGCTGGATGTTGCGCATACGTGCGTAACGACACCACTTGCTCTCGTGCCCACAATCTTGAATCTTCAGAATTTTCTACCATCTGGCTAAGACTTCAATGTCACTCTCTAACTAAATTCATCTGTGCTGTATACCTCTCACCTAATTCCTCTGACTATGTAAAATTCTTTGACTATTTGACTTCCAAGGTGGAGCACATCTTATCTCACTTTCCTTTTGCTGAGATCTCCATTTTAGGGATTTCAATGTTCACCACCAGCTTTGGCTTTCATCTTCTTTCACTGACCAACCTGGTGAACAAACCTTCAACTTTGCTATCCTTCATGACCTAGAGCAGCTAGTGCAGTTCCCTACCCGTATTCCTGACCGCCTTGGAGACACGCCCAACATTCTTGATCTTTTCCTAACCTCCAACCCTTCTGCTTACTCTGTTAAACTTTCCTCTCCGTTGGGCTCCTCCGACCACAATCTAATTTCCGTTACCTGTTCTATCACTCCAGTGCAGCCTCAGGACCCGCCTAAGCGGAGGTGCTTCTGGCATTTTAACTCTGCTAAGTGGGAGGAACTAAGGCAGTACTATTCTGATTTCCCTTGGGATGATTATTGTTTTCATGTCAGAGATCCTTCTCTTTGTGCCGAGCGCATAACAGAGGTGATTATCTCTGGCATGGAGCTATACATTCCTCATACTTTCTCTAACCCTAAAGCTAAAAAGCCTTGGTTTAACTCTGCTTGTTCTCGTGCTGTCAATGATAGAGAGGCGGCTCACAAACGGTTCCGTAGCCATCCAACTGCTGAAACTCATGCCCTATATATTTCTGCCCGTAATCATGCCAAATCTATTCTCCAACTTACTAAAACTCTTTCATCAATAGAAAATGTCAAAGTCTTTCCAATTCTAACTCCTCTCGAGATTTCTGGCATCTAGCCAATAATATCTCTAACAACTTTACTTCTTCGTCTTTCCTCCTTTACTTCATCCAGATGGCTCTACAGCTGTCTCTTCTTTTCTAAAGCTGAACTCTTCGCTCAAACCTTTGCTACCAACTCAACTTTGGATGATTCTGGGCATATTCCTCCTACTCCTCCACCCTCTGACTACTTCATCCCTAAAATTAAAATTCTTTATAAAGACGTTTTCCTGGCCCTCTCTGGCCTTGATTCTCGGAAGGCTTACGGTCCGGATGGAGTCCCTCCTGTTGTTCTCAAAAACTGTGCTTCCGAACTCGCTCACTGCCTGGTCAAACTCTTTCATCTGTGTCTCTACTTCTATTTATCCTTCTTGCTGGAAGTTTGCTCACATTCAACCTGTCCCTAAAAAAGGTGACCACTCCAATCCTTCTAACTACCGCCCTATAGCTTTGATTTCCTGCCTTTCTAAAGCCTTTGAGTCTATCCTTAATAGGAAGATAATGAGGCATCTATCAGCTCACAACCTTCTCTCTGATTGCCAGTATGGTTTCCGTAAAGGCAGATCTACTGGTGATCTTCTTACTTTCCTAACTGAATCTTGGTCATCCTCTTTTAGGGACTTCGGTGAAACCTTTGCTGTCGGCCTTGACATATCGAAAGCCTTCGATAGAGTCTGGCACAAATCTTTAATTTCTAAACTACCCTCCTACGGATTCTATCCTTCTCTCTGTACCTTCATCTCCAGTTTCCTTTCCGATCGTTCTATTGCTGCTGTAGTAGACGGTCACTGTTCTTCCCTAAAACTATCAACAGTGGTGTTCCACAGGGTTCTGTCCTATCACCCACTCTCTTTCTATTATTCATCAATGATCTCCTAAATCTGACTCAATGCCCTATCCACTCCTATGCTGATGATACCACCTGCATTATTCAACAGCGTTCAACAGACGCCCAACCCAACAACAATTAAATGACTCAAGGCGAGATGCTATAGGACGCCTAACTTCTGATCTTTCACTTGTTTCTGATTGGGGCAGAGAAAACCTGGTTTTGTTCAATGCCTCAAAACTCAATTTCTACAACTATCTACTCGACATAACCTTCCAGACAACTATCCTCTCTTCTTCAATAACACTCAACTTCCCTCTCCTCTACATTAAACACACTCGGTCTATCCTTCACTAAAAATCTAAACTGGAAATTTCACATCTCTACTCTTGCTAAATCAGCTTCCAAGAAGTTAGGTGTCCTATGGCGTCTTCGTCCATTTTCTCTCCCTCCCAGCTGCTTGCTCTGTACAAGGGCCTTATCCGCCCGTGTATGGAGTATGGCTCTCATGTCTGGGGGATCCACACACAGCTTTACTAAACAAGGTGGAATCTAAAGCTTTTCGTCTTATCAACTCTTCTCCTCTAACTGACTGTCTTGATTCTTTAAGTCACCGCCGCAATGTTGCATCTTTATCTGTCTTCTACCGCTGTTTTCATGCTGTCTGCTCTTCTGAACTTGCTAACTGCATGCCTTCCCCTCCTGCGGCCTCGCTGCACAAGACTCTCTACTTCTTCTCATCCCTATTCTGTCCATCTTCCTAATGCAAGAGTTAACCAGTATCTTCACTCCTTCATTCCCTACACTGGTAAACTCTGGAACTCTCTACCTGTGTCTGTATTTCCACCTGCCTATGACTTAAACTCTTTCAAAAGAGGAGTGTCAAGACACCTCTTACGTTAACTGGACCCTCCTTTTAGATTTTTTTGTTTTTTCTCTTTCTCCTACTTTCCTCTTAACAGGGCCTGGCAACCAGCGGGATTTTTTTTTTCCAACACTTTGTTCTCCCTTGGCCAGTGCCCTTGTAATGTAAAAAAAAAAAAAAAAAAAAAAAAAATATGTACATGATCACAAAATAATCATTATAATTTTTGGGAGCCCTATTATAGCAAAGCTTTTTGGGGAACAATAAGATGATTGAAAAAAAAAAAAGAGGGAGAAAAAAAAATAAACAAATTGACACAATAAAGCAGTAGTTAATATACAGGATCATGAATCAATTAAATAGGTTTACATAATGTAATACTTAGTAATAGTAATAAGAACATAATAACATAAGAAAAGAGTGAAACTGCAAGAGGCCGCCAGGCCTATACGAGGCAGTCCCTGTGTGATTAAGCTACCTAATTCCATCTATCTTCCCCATCCATGAAATTATCTAATCTTCTTTTAAAGCTCCCCATTGACTCAGCCCTGACTACATGCCCACTGAGACCGTTCCACTCATCAACCACTCTGTTTGAAAACCAGTTTTTTCCCATTTCTTTCCTAAACCTGAATTTTTAAAGTTTAGACCCATTATTTCTGGTTCTGTCCCCGCTTCTGACCCTAAGAACTACATTCATGTTCTCTTTGTTAAAACCCTTATACCACTTAAATACTTCTATCAAGTCTCCTCTTAACCTACGTCTCTTTAAGGAATGCATATTGAGTTTTTTCAGTCTCTCTTCATAGGGAATATCCCTCATTCCCTGTATCTTTTTAGTCATCCTCCTTTGCACTGAGTCTAACAGAGCTATATCCTTCCTAAAATGTAGGGACCAGAATCGTACCGCATAGTCAAGATGTGCTCCGATCAGCGCCACGTATAATTTCAGTATTACTTCGGGAATCCTGCTTTTAACACTTCTAAAAATGAAACCCAATACTCTATTCGCCTTATTCCTGGCCTCAATACATTACTTCCTTGTACCGAGATCGTAGCTAACTATGACTCCTAAATCTTTCTCATACTTGGAATTTCCTTGTGCCACGTTATCTGTCGCTTACCTATTGCTTGGATTATCTCTACCTACGCTCAGTACCCTGCACTTGTTAATATTGAACTGTATTTGCCACCTATCTGTCCATTCTTTCATCCTAACCAAGTCTGCCTGCAAGGCCATGGCATCCGAATTGGACCTAATTAATCTACCTATCTTTGTGTCGTCAACAAATTTACTAATGTCACTAGTAATTCCACTATCTAAGTCGTTGATATATATTAGAAATAATAATGGTCCTAAAACTGAGCCCTGTGGCGTCCCACTAACTACTTCTCCCCACTCGGATTAGATCCGTTAATTACTACCCTCTGTCGCCTGTCGTCTAACCACGCTTTAACCCAGCCTAATATTCTACCCTCTATACCGTATGCTTTAACCTTTCTTAAGAGCCTCTGGTGAGGTACCTTGTCAAAGGCTTTACTGAAAGCTAAGTATAAAATGTCATTATTATCACCCTTATCTGCCGCCTCATAAACCTTACTATAAATGAAATAGTAATGATGCTAGAAATTATAACAATAATAATTATGGTAATAATAGTAATAATAACATTGATTACAGAATACTATAATACTGATAATAACAATATTGAAGAGTTGAGAATTGATTGCAACAATGCTTATAAACAATACATGAGGGGTAAAATTACATTGGTAAATAGATAGAATATATTTCTTATATCAATTTTTAAATGTGTTGAGTGATGGAGCATCTTGAATTTGTCGTGGAATGGTGTTCTATATTAAAGGTCCCAGACAAATTGTTGTATGTTCAAACTTAGAAAGACGATGGAGGGTCAGTCTTAGATTATTCCGGTGACGGGTACTAAAATCATGAGATGGAAGGTTTCTTTTTTTTTCTTTTTTTTCTTTTTTTACGTTATGGCCTATAGCGCCTGTAGGCACACTTGAAGAGTGTATGAGAAGCGCTGTTCAGCAGGTTGCCTCTATCCGTTTTACTTAAGTATATAAATGTGGCCATCGTAAGGTTAGTTATATAATTTAGTTTTACCAGCCTGGTTTGTTTGAAAAGGGGTTTGTTTGCTCTAGATAACTGCTATTCGTTATAATTCTGACAATCTTTTCTAATTGTAAATTAAGTGGGATAAGGAAGGTAGGCTATGTGGTGCACCATATAGGGTTACAGTAGATTAATAAGGAATATATATAACGGCATACTAAGCAGATTTCAGAACATCCAGGGGCATAAGATCTTTGATTTAGTATAGTAAGACTGAAATTTTCAGTGTTAAATGATTTATGTGACGCTTGAAAAGTAAAGAGTCATCATAAAAGACACCATGGAAATAAATCTTATTAGTTTTAGTAATTATTTCATTATTTACATGTATTTTAGGTAAATTTATGGTTTTATATGTCGTAAATAGCATATAATGGGTTTTGTTTGGATTAATTGTAAGTCTGTTGCAGAGGCACCATTGATACAGTTTGCTTAGTTCATTATTGGCATTATGTGCTTGATGAGGATTTAGTCCAATGAAATATAATGTCATGTCATCGGTAAATGATAGAGTTTTAGATTCTGAAAACATATTTGAAGTGTCATTAGAGAGAGAGAGAGAGAGAGAGAGAGAGAGAGAGAGAGAGAGAGAGAGAGAGAGAGAGAGAGAGAGAGAGAGAGAGAGAGAGAAAATGAAAAGATAGGTAGAAAAGGGTGAAAAGACTAATTATGAATAAAATGAATGGAAATGATAGTGAAATGAAGCAGTTGAGATATTAATGTGACTATATAATCTCTCTCTCTCTCTCTCTCTCTCTCTCTCTCTCTCTCTCTCTCTCTCTCTCATCATCATCTTCACCTTCATTCATATTCTATATCCTCCCTTTTTCCGTTTTCTTTTTCTTCTTTTCCTCTTCCTCCTCCTCCTCCTCTTCTTCCTATGACTTTTCTTCCTATTCATCATCTTCTTTTGTCACTTATTTTGTGTTTGTTTCTCTTCTTTTCTCTCCTCCTCCTCTTTCTTCTTTTCTTTTTTTTCTATGACTTTTCTTTGTATTCGTAATTATCTTTTCTCACAAACTCTGGGCTTGTTTCTTCTTCCTCCACTACCTCCTCGTCCTACTCCGTAGATGCTGTACGATGCAGGGGTGGGCGTTAAGTCTGAGGATGACACTGAAGACTTTATCACAATTTTTAACACGAGGAGTTACGCGCAGCTTCAAGAGACCTTCGAAGAGTACCATAGACTGGCAGGGCAGCCCATTGAGGACGCCATCGACACGGAGTTCAGTGGGGATATGCGCAAAGGACTCCTGGCCATTGGTGAGGATGTACTGACAGGAAGGATGAACTATTGTAATGGTGATGTGGTGGTGTTATTGTGTTGTAGTGGTGAGGACCTTTACTTGTTTTAATGTGGTATTTTGTTTTGCTTTGTTTGTGTTGTTTAGTCTATCAGTGTGTGTGTGTGTGTGTGTGTGTGTGTGTGTGTGTGTGTGTGTGTGTGTGTGTGTGTGTGTATTTTACGTGTTATGGAAGCTTGTAAAAGACACGCAAAAACAAACTTCATTGATTAACTGTTTGTTTCTCTGTCTATTTATCTGTCTATCTGACTGACTGACTAACTAATTATCTAACCAACTGCTTGTCTAACTATCCATCTACCTACTTAACTAACTAACTGAATAACTAAATAAGTGACTAAGTGGCTGACTAACTAATAAACTACTTGAGAAGTTAACTAACTAGAAATCTAAAAGACTGAATGAATAACTGAATAACTCATGAATAAATAAAAGAATGCATAAATATATAAATAAATTCGATGAATGAATGAACTACTAAATGTCATTGAGAAGAAAAGCTCTACTCATGGACGTTTATTTGCTTCATTTTATGTTTTTTCATGATACACTAATTTCACATTTTTTCTTGAAGTTTTCTTGAAGATTGTAGGTTTTACAGGTACTTACTATTATCTTGATGAATCTTTATGTGTCACTATATTACTGTGATGTTCGTAAAGTCGATTATTTCGCGTTCTATATGGTGCGGCGGCGAGTGAGAAACCTAAGTGCATTCATAAACAAAAAGAAAATTAGCATCTTTTTGAGGGCAAAGAGGAAAAAATGCATCTTTGCATTGCGGTATCGGACAATTCACAACACTAAAAGTTATGTATGGAATCTTTGTGAGCGCAAACAGGAACAAAATTTGCACCTTTCTACAGCGATGTGGAACAATTCATAGCAATATAAATAATGTATGGGTTGTTTTGAGCACCTACACTAAAAAAGTGTATATAAATTAACAGATTTTGAAATTTCTAGTCAGTAAATTGTTTGTAGGAGGTGTCTAACAAGAAAACATGTCTTAAGGTTATTAGTAATTAAGATATAGGAAATAGCAGTGAAAGGATGCAGAAAATAATGCAGACAAAAATGTGTTTGACTAAGTATTCGATCCCTTTCAGTTCAACGTGTGCGGGACCCTCTTGGATTCTATGCGGAGCGACTAAATCAGACGATGGCCGGGCTGGGTACAGACGACAAGGCACTCATCCGCATAATTGTGTCCCGCTCGGAGGTGAGGCGAGGCACTCTTGGCGTACTTCTTTCTTATTCTCTTCTCGTATCGCCGTTTTCGTAGAATCAAGGATTGGCTTCATTCTCTTCCAGTTGATTCTGTTCCATGTATCTTCTCAGTTATTTTTCTTTTTTTCTTTTTCTTTCTTCTTTTTCTTCTTCTCCTTCTCCTTCTCTTTAGAATCACAGTTTGGTTCCATTCTATGGTTTACCTCCATCTGTTTCTGTTCCTTGCATCTTCCTCTGTACGTCTCATCCATTGTAGTTCTAAAGCTAAGTGGGAGGAACTAAGGCAGTACTATTCTGATTTCCCTTGGGATGATTATTGTTTTCATGTCAGAGATCCTTCTCTTTGTGCCGAGCGCATAACAGAGGTGATCATCTCTGGCATGGAGCTATACATTCCTCATACTTTCTCTAACCCTAAAGCTAAAAAGCCTTGGTTTAACTCTGCTTGTTCTCGTGCCGTCAATGATAGAGAGGCGGCTCACAAACGGTTCCGTAGCCATCCAACTGCTGAAACTCATGCCCTATATATTTCTGCCCGTAATCATGCCAAATCTATTCTCCAACTTACTAAAACTCTTTCATCAATAGAAAATGTCAAAGTCTTTCCAATTCTAACTCCTCTCGAGATTTCTGGCATCTAGCCAATAATATCTCTAACAACTTTACTTCTTCGTCTTTCCCTCCTTTACTTCATCCAGATGGCTCTACAGCTGTCTCTTCTTTTCTAAAGCTGAACTCTTCGCTCAAACCTTTGCTACCAACTCAACTTTGGATGATTCTGGGCATATTCCTCCTACTCCTCCACCCTCTGACTACTTCATCCCTAAAATTAAAATTCTTTATAAAGACGTTTTCCTGGCCCTCTCTGGCCTTGATTCTCGGAAGGCTTACGGTCCGGATGGAGTCCCTCCTGTTGTTCTCAAAACTGTGCTTCCGAACTCGCTCACTGCCTGGTCAAACTCTTTCATCTGTGTCTCTCTACTTCTATTTATCCTTCTTGCTGGAAGTTTGCTCACATTCAACCTGTCCCTAAAAAGGTGACCACTCCAATCCTTCTAACTACCGCCCTATAGCTTTGATTTCCTGCCTTTCTAAAGCCTTTGAGTCTATCCTTAATAGGAAGATAATGAGGCATCTATCAGCTCACAACCTTCTCTCTGATTGCCAGTATGGTTTCCGTAAAGGCAGATCTACTGGTGATCTTCTTACTTTCCTAACTGAATCTTGGTCATCCTCTTTTAGGGACTTCGGTGAAACCTTTGCTGTCGGCCTTGACATATCGAAAGCCTTCGATAGAGTCTGGCACAAATCTTTAATTTCTAAACTACCCTCCTACGGATTCTATCCTTCTCTCTGTACCTTCATCTCCAGTTTCCTTTCCGATCGTTCTATTGCTGCTGTAGTAGACGGTCACTGTTCTTCCCTAAAACTATCAACAGTGGTGTTCCACAGGGTTCTGTCCTATCACCCACTCTCTTTCTATTATTCATCAATGATCTCCTAAATCTGACTCAATGCCCTATCCACTCCTATGCTGATGATACCACCTTGCATTATTCAACAGCGTTCAACAGACGCCCAACCCAACAACAATTAAATGACTCAAGGCGAGATGCTATAGGACGCCTAACTTCTGATCTTTCACTTGTTTCTGATTGGGGCAGAGAAAACCTGGTTTTGTTCAATGCCTCAAAAACTCAATTTCTACAACTATCTACTCGACATAACCTTCCAGACAACTATCCTCTCTTCTTCAATAACACTCAACTTCCCTCTCCTCTACATTAAACACACTCGGTCTATCCTTCACTAAAAATCTAAACTGGAAATTTCACATCTCTACTCTTGCTAAATCAGCTTCCAAGAAGTTAGGTGTCCTGTGGCGTCTTCGTCCATTTTCTCTCCTCCCAGCTGCTTGCTCTGTACAGGGCCTTATCCGCCCGTGTATGGAGTATGGCTCTCATGTCTGGGGGGGATTCACACACACAGCTTTACTAAACAAGGTGGAATCTAAAGCTTTTCGTCTTATCAACTCTTCTCCTCTAACTGACTGTCTTGATTCTTTAAGTCACCGCCGCAATGTTGCATCTTTATCTGTCTTCTACCGCTGTTTTCATGCTGTCTGCTCTTCTGAACTTGCTAACGCTGCACAAGACTCTCTACTTCTTCTCATCCCTATTCTGTCCATCTTCCTAATGCAAGAGTTAACCAGTATCTTCACTCCTTCATTCCCTACACTGGTAAACTCTGGAACTCTCTACCTGTGTCTGTATTTCCACCTGCCTATGACTTAAACTCTTTCAAAAGAGGAGTGTCAAGACACCTCTTACGTTAACTGGACCCTCCTTTTAGATTTTTTTGTTTTTTCTCTTTCTCCTACTTTCCTCTTAACAGGGCCTGGCAACCAGCGGGATTTTTATTTTTCCAACACTTTGTTTTCCCTTGGCCAGTGCCCTTGTAATGTAAAAAAAAAAAAAAAAAAAAAAAAAAAAAAAAAAATTCCATCCCTCCATTTTATTTTCTGTTTTCTCCTCGATCTTCTTCCCTCAGCTGGCTTTCTCCAGGTTCCTGTAATTGGTTTCTGTTTTTGTTTTGACGCACTGCTTTATTATTGTTCTTTTCCATCTGCATGCCCTTCAACCTCCCAAAAGCACTCTCAACTCATGCATGTTAGGTTAATATTCTGAAAGACTTTTGTGCTGCACTTTCATGATCCATTACATTCAAAAGAATATAACTGAAGTTACATAGGTTATAAGAATGTTTCTGTGGTTTTATTACTCATTGATATAATTACCATGTTAATTAACAACATTAACGCTCTTGAGAGTTTGGCTAATCACCTCTGCTGCATTTGAAAATACTCGTAGGGAGAGAGCAAAGCATTTATGAATTATTGTCATGAGCCAGAAGAGGAGAGACATTTTTTTTTGTAACATCTTGTAAAGGTAATTAGACAGGTAACGAAAGGAAGTTGAAGTCTTTACTGAACGCCCACTAGAGTCATGTAAAAACACCTATTAACTCTAGTGACTTGCATTACAGTACAGAGCATTGAAAGATATAGATACGAGGTGTAGAAACGTTTGAAGACTGTAACGAATCTCCATATCCCTAGTGGAATGTGACTGACCTTTGGCTATCTTGATAAGACACGTTTATCTTAATGAAAGAACAAAAAAGTCGTGTCTATTATCAACTAGTAAGCAAAACAGTAAGATGAAATGTAGAAATGCCGATGACGATGACGATGACGATCATGATGACGACGACGATGACGATGACGACGACGATGACGATGACGATGACAATCATGATGACGACGACGATGACGATGACGATGACAATCATGATGACGACGACGATGACGATGACGATCATGATGACGACGACGATGACGACGATGACGATCATGATGACGACGACGATGACGATGACGATGACGATCATGATGACAATGACGATGACGATGACGATCATGATGACGACGACGATGACGATGACGATGACGACGACGATGACGATGACAATCATGATGACGACGACGATGACGATAACGATGATGATCATGATGACGACGACGATGACGATGACGATCATGATGACGATGACGATGACGATGACGATCATGATGACGACGACGATGACGACGACGATGACGACGACGATGACGATGACGATGACAATCATGATGACGACGACGATGACGATGACGATGACGATGACGATGACGATGACGATCATGATGACGACGACGATGACGATGACAAGATGATGATGATGATGATGATGATGATGGTGATGACGATGACGATGACGATAACGATGACGAGATGATGATGATGATGATGATGATGATGACGATGACGAGATGATGATGACGATGATGATGGTGATGACAATGACGATGACGATGACGATGACGATCATGATGATGGTGATGACGATGACGATGACGAGATGATGATGATAATGATGATGTTGATGACGATGACGATGACGATGATGATGATGACGATGACGAGATGATGATGACGATGACGACAATAATAATGATAATAGTAAAAATAATAAAAGTAACAATGAATAATAATAATAATAATAATAATAATAATAATAATAATAATAATAATAGTAATAAATACTACTATTACTACTACTACTTCTACTACTACAACTACTAATGATATTACTGCTACTACTACTACTACTACTACTAATAATAATAATAATGTAACAGAAAGGTATCGTTAGGAAATCAAACTAACAAAAAAAAAAAAAAAAAATTAGCTGTAATATAAGAAAGAGAAGCATTTACGAAGAAATTCATTTTTCTCAACACCTCTTCAGAAAACTTTGTAATATTGAGGTTTATATACGCAGTTGAAAAAGAAAAAATGTATAAGTAGATTGATAAGAGAAAGGAAATAACGATGAAGAAGAGAACAATCAATTAGTCAAACATCACACACAGGGGATAAAAAGAAAACTTGTGAATATCAATGAAGAAAAGTTCACCTAAGGAACCCAACATCTTCCTGGTAAAAGAGTGAAAGAAAACGTAATAATAAGGTGACGGGAAGCTGCAGTAAAAGGGTAACTAATATATTTCTTGCCCGTGACTGCAGATTGACCTGGCAGATATTAAGGAATGCTACAAGGAGAAGTATGACAAGGAATTAGCGGATGACGTGAGGGACGACACCAGCGGGGAATACCAGAAGCTGCTTCTTGCTATCATTAACAACTAGCAAGAAAGCACTGCGAACAGCCTAGCAACACCACTACGGAGGGAGTCACAATCTTTCTCACAACTAGGGATACACCAAAACCTACCTTACTATTAAGGATTAGCAGTATTAATGAGTCTTAATCTTTTCACTACGATAAGAAACAATTCACATCACTAAAAGGAACGACTAGAATCATAACAGAGCAGGTGAGTATGTCTTAAGAGTGTTTGATGATCGAGATAGATGTATTGAATAGAATTAGAATGTTGAAGGGAAACAGCTTAAGTAATGGACTTACCCTCATCATTACTTGTTTGTAACATTATCAACACCACATAAGCGTTACATGCCATACTGATAAAGCAACACCAGTGACCGAATAATAGAATTCGTTATCACAGGCAAATAACAACACCCGACATCACTGTAGCTATAATCGTCAATAGCACTTAAGAGGAACAGAAGAGCTTCTTATCATCACCAACATTATAAAACCACCAATACAGTCACCGTTATAGAAAGTAGAGCGACAAACCACACTCATCTACACAGCGTTTGGTGTTTGCCTCAATATGAAGGCCTCGGATCTGCTGAGATCACTTGTTGAGTTACGAGACTTCTGAACATGATTGTGTTAGAACCTGCTGTCCTCACAGGCTATAAAAGCACTAACATCACCAACACTGGGAAATATTAACAAAATAAATCGTCACTCTTGTTCTTAGCTATTGCCACCATCACCACCAACACCACCCCTATCACCACCACTATCACCATCAACATCTTCAAGAAAGATCGTTAACTACAGAATCACCAGTTGTTGCTAAGCTTTTTGACACCAGAATTACTACTTTCAACGAGCCAGTTGACTGACAAGATAAGCGAACAATGAATAAAGAAACAAGTGAACCACCGTTTTTTACATATCTATGTAGTAATTGATTTAGTTAATCTAGGAAGGCATTATCCGCACAACATGATGATCAAGAGTTGAATTAGAAATGTAACATAGTGTTTCCTTGCTAGTTTATTTATCTATTTGTTTGTTTAGTGGCGCCGCAACAAAGATTGCAGATTGTCATAATAGTTCTCAAAGCTTTAAAGAAAGTGCCTTAATGATGTCAATATTGATATAATTATTGATACCAATATTGTATTGTGGAGAGAAAGGCTTAGATTTTCAGTTAAATATCTCTTTTGCCCCAGTTTTTATTTTATTTTCCAATTATATTAAAATGAATAAACAAAAAAGAAGAAGAAGAAGAAGAAGAAGAAGAAGAAGAAGAAGATGTAGATGAAGATTAAGATGAAGATGAGGATAATCTTCATCAAAGAGAGAGAGAGAGAGAGAGAGAGAGAGAGAGAGAGAGAGAGAGACGAACATTGAACACAACATGTCACTATCACACACACACACAGGTGGTACTACACATGCGTTACACATACACACACACACACACACACACACACACACACACACACACACACACACACACACACACACACACACACACACACACACACACACTTTTTTCTCCTTTCCCTCCTATCATCCTAAGCTCAGGTTCACAGAGCCTAACTGCTACTGATAACGCTTTCATAACCCAGACGCAAACCCATACAGCTCCGATAACCTCACGTCACAATATGTGGGGGACGCAACCCACCCATCTTCATGATCCCAAACCTTTTACTAAGCAAAATTACTCTTATTTATGAGTAAGTGAAGTTCAGGCAGTGAGGATGAAACTATAATTAAGAAGTTCATATAGATAATTAACTGGGTTTCAAGAATGCTTCTTATCTGACAATATATAGATCTTTTCAATTTGTCAATTGAACCATAAAACGCCCTTAAAAAACGTATTCCTTCAGATAGAGCCTTTTGAAAGTAGTGGAGAAGTTCTGTAGGTGTTTTAGATCATGGTCCTAAGTTAGGACAAGCCGGGCACATCATCCTAATTCTTTGTAACGCTCAGCTCCGTCTGTTGTTGGACGAAAGTAATTACAAACGCATACAAATAGTCTATAAGTTGACAGACTATGCATTTCTTATCAATTTCTTAGTTTTTTACTAACTTATTTATTCATTTGTGTTTTTGCCTGCCGAAGAGACGACCTTACTTGAAAATTGAAATTGAGTAAAGAGCGACAAAATGTGTATATGATAAATTAAGAAACAGAACGATATAAAGGACCAATTTTAATTTATTTAGTGTTATCAATTTTATATAGAATAATCTTGACTGAGAGAGAGAGAGAGAGAGAGAGAGAGAGAGAGAGAGAGAGAGAGAGAGAGAGAGAGAGAGAGAAGAGGGGAGAGATTGTCACCAAAACACTCTAATATAAGAAAAAAACAAAACTACTTTAATTCTTAAGCTTCATAAACTACAGCAGGATAATCTCAATGGAGATTAAACACACACACACACACACACACACACACACACACACACACACACACACACACACACACACACACAAACGTAATGGAGTGGTTAGCACGCTCGGCTCACAATCGAGAGGGCCGGGTTCGAATCCCGGGAAGCGGCGAGGCAAATGGGCAAGCCTCTTAATGTGTGGCCCCTGTTCACCTAGCAGTAAATAGGTACGGGATATAACTCGAGGGGTTATGGCCTCGCTTTCCCGGTGTGTGGAGTGAGTTGTGGTCTCAGTCCTACCCGAAGATTGGTCTATGAGTTCTGAGCTCGCTCCGTAATGAGGAAGACTGGCTGGGTGACCAGCAGGAGACCGAGTTGAATTACACACACACACACTAGCAGGCGACAGTGGTGAATACACACACACACACACACACACACACACACACACACACACACACACACACACACACACACACACACACACACACACACACACACACACAGCATGCAAGACGATGAGACTGAGATGCATAGATAGTTGAGACGAAATAATGTAGAACAGGATAATTTACTCATCCACGCGTCACAGTTTTAGTAGAGACAATGTTCGATGTTAGGAAATCTGTGAATCTTAAGACAACTATGATTCTGGAGAGCTTTGATAACACTATCATTGATAAGGCAACGTGGGGGCACCGGGCAGATAGGAGCTGGGAGGAAAGATGGAAACGACTGAATTAGTAGAATGGGGCAGCGAGTAAAGAGAAAGATTAAGAAAGAAAGAAAAACAAGGGAGGAGGGGGAAATTAAGAAAGATGAAAAGTAAGATGAAAAAACATTGTATGAGCATGAAAAAAATGAGGGAGAGAGAGAATAAGTGAGGGAGGGAGGGGAGGCGTCTGGACATAAGGGAGGGTGGAGAGAGGGAGAGGAGGCACTGAGGGAGGTGAGAGGGAGGTGGGAGGGAGGGAAGATGAAAGGTGGGGAAGACCTCACTCGAGTCCCGTACTTCGCACTCTCCACCTGTACCTTGGCCTCTCGCACAGGTAAGTCAATCCTCTGGCCTCACTCTGCCTCACGGGACCACGCCAGTCACTCGCCCGCCCCTCAAGCCCTCCGCGGGGATCCCAGGATATCCCAGGCGACAGGGGTGGGGGAAAGGACACTTTTTTTATGAACTCTTTAACTAAGGCCATTTTCCCCATCATCATCTGCAGCGTCTGAGATGCTGCTAGTGCTACTGTCTCTTAAATAGTTGTAAATTTTACGATGCTCAAAATGTTGACAAAGATTAACCGCAGTAGTGAAGGAACTCTTATCCTGTGGTATCTCGTTTTCCTGAAGTGATGCCTCAGCGTCTTCCCGTTTTCTTGTTCAGTGCCGCTGAAATGCTAAAGGAGTGCGTTCTCATTGCATGGGGTGACAACGTCTATTAATTGTGACCTTGAGGACATGTATTGCTTTTATCGGATTACTTGGAAACGTTTTCTGAAAATGACATTTTAAGAATTGTTGTTTGCTCTTTTTTATCTCTCTTTCTTTAACATGCTAATCGTATTGCTTCTCTTATTTGTACTGTTACATAATGACGTCATACATACACACGCACACACACAATTTCTCTCTCTCTCTCTCTCTCTCTCTGAAGGCGTTGTATTCCTTCCATCATCCTGTTTCTAAATGCTAAAGTTATTAATTTCCTTTATGTATCTTGTTTTCTTTGCTTTCTATCGTGCTCAAGAAAATGAAGCAAAATGAGAGAGAGAGAGAGAGAGAGAGAGAGAGAGAGAGAGAGAGAGAGAGTGTCGCGAATCGCGTATAAATCCTTGTTGTTGATTATCAATTATTTTTTTGCACTTTGACAAATGATAAAGTATTGTTTACGCATTTCAATTACTCTTACTTTATCAACTTAGCTCGTGGACAAATGACAGAAAGCCGCCTACACATTACACTTATTCTCACTTTATTGCCTGTGGTTTTCTTGTTCACTAAGATAGTCCCAGGTTACGTAAGAGTGTCATTTCTCACCAGGGTTATTTTCTAAGGTTTCAGGGATGGCTTGTCGGTTTCTCATGGGTATTTTTCTATTGATAAAGCAGAATATTTGTTGAAGTATCACTCTAATCATGAAAACATCCTTGAAACCACCAGTGACTTGCTTCAGCATGATTAAAGTTGTAGAGATAAGACGAACGAGTTTTTTTTGTTATGTTCCCATTACTAGCCAAAGGATTACAGGTAATATGATGAACGAACATGTTCAGATCTTGGTTGACAAATTTCATTATTTTCCATTACTTTTGGTGTTTTTCCTCACTCATTATAGAATCTCACAGTTCATCTATTCTGAACATAGTAGAGGACTTCAACAACGATATTAATGCACTTGCTCTTCTGGGTCATCATCTGTCCCTATACGTAGTACTCTAACGGAGAGAAATGAACGCATATATTTTTCGAGCCTAGGAAGTAAAGAAAGTGTAATAAACGTATGTAAACTCTCCTGAGTCGCGTTAATGCCACTATATGTCATGAATCTTCCTTGATCCTTTCCTCTCCCTGTCGCCGTGAAGGATGCTCGGTGACTCCACAATTCTCGGTCCTGACTGCCAGTGACTGGCTTGGCCTTCTTGATGTCTGTTTGTCTCATCCAACCAGACATTAACAGACACTGCTAATGCTACTATACCACCATCACCATCACCACCTTCCCCACCACTAACTCCTCTACTACTACTACTACAACAACTACTACTACTACTACTACTACTACTACTACTACTACTACTACTACTACTACTACTACTACTACTACTACTACTACTACTACTACTACTACTACTACTACTACTACTACTATTACTACTATTACTACTATAATTTTATACCATGCTATATTCCCATTGCTATTACTGGTACTACTACTACTACTACTACTACTACTACTGCTGCTGCTGCTGCTGCCGCTGCTTTTGCTGCTGCTGCTACTGCTACTACTGCTGCTGCTGCTAGTGCTGTTTCTA
>NC_059286.1:985000-1037500 GCF_017591435.1 Portunus trituberculatus
CATAATGTACCATTTGAAAATACTTTCTCGCCAGACACCCGGTGTTTAATTGCACAACATTAGATATATGAAAATGGTGTTCAAATCTAGAAAAGAACCATAGTTGCAATAATAGGACAAAGAAAACGAACCTATATTGTGCTGAGAAAAAAAAAAAATAAAATTGGCTAAGAATCTAGCAATAGTAACATGTGACAGAAATAAGTATATTTAAACCTTAAAAACAATAATAATAAGAGAGAACAGTTACAATAATACAATAAATGAAAACAAAAGTAAAATGTGCTATATTGATAAAGAAAAAAGAAGAAAAGGCAAATCATTTAAAAATAGTACCCGATTTGACTATACAACATTAATTATATTAAACTGACATGAAAAATTATCACTAGAAATACTGCCGTTGTCATCTTTTTCGATGAAACTCAGGGCACTGTAGAAAAAAAAAAAAAATTGTATGGAGACCAAAAAAGAAAAAAGGAAAATAAAAAAAGAGATAAGTCTATTATATATCACAGAACTGTTTAAGAGACTGCAGCTCAAGGAAAACAAATAAAAAAGAAAAGAAAAGTATTTCGAATTTAAGTCGTCACGGAAAAGAAAAGAGAGAGAGAAAAAAAAAAAAAAAACATGTCTAGGGATGAATATGTTGCCATCATAATGGGTTAACACGACAGGAAACAGAGATGAGTGTAATAATGAGCCTCGAGTGACATAGTAACAAACATATCACTTGAGGAGCTAAAGAGGAGGGCCCTGCGGCATGTCTTCTTGGAGGGGGGGTGATGGGTTGGGGAAAGGGGAGGGGGAATCAAGTTATCAGTGGGTAGATAAGGAGATGGAGTATTTGGAGCCTGCGATAACACTTGTCTCCACGCTCCTCCTGTCTCTTCCTCCTGTTTATAGTAGTGATGATGATATTAGTGATAATGATGATAATGGTGATAATAATGACTATGACAACAATAACAACACCGGCAGCAATTACACCATCATCATTACCACAACCACCACCATCACTACCACCACCACCAACAACAACAACAGCATTACTACTACTGCTACTATTGCTACTACTACTACTACTACTACTACTACTACTACTACTACTACTACTACTACTGCTCTTATTATTATATTATTATCATCATCATTATTATTATTATCATAATTATAATAACAATAATAATAATAATGATAATAATAATAATGATTATTATCATTATTATTACTGTATCATTATCATCATCTTTATTACTATTATCATAATTATATTAAGAATAATAATAATAATGATAATAATAATAATAATAATAATAATAATAATAATAATAATAATAATAATAATAATAATAATAATAATAATAATAATAATAATAATAATAATAATAATAATAATAATAATAATAATAATAATAATAATAATAATAATATTATAATATTATTATTATTATTATTATTATTATTATTATTATTATTATTATTATTATTATTATTATTATTATTATTATTATTATTATTATTATTATTATTATTATTATTATATTATTATTATTATTATTATTATAATAATAATAATAATAATAATAATAATAATAACAATAATAATAATAATAACTATTACTATTATTATTATTATTATTATTATTATTATTATTATTGTTATTATTGTTATTATTATTATCATTATTATCAATGTGTATTACTACTACTACTACTACTACTACTACTACTACTACTACTACTACTACTACTACTACTACTACTACTTACTACTACTACTACTACTACTACTACTACTACTGTTACTACTACTACTACTACTACTACTTCATTGCTAGATCTAATTGTATTTCTCTCAAACTCACAAATATTATCTTGCAATATAAAACAATGAGTCTAAGAAAAGATAAGTGAATAAGATAATTATTCAAAAATAGATAAATGAAAAAGCAAGTAAAGGAAATAGAGATAATAATAAGTAATTTATTGGTACAAAAAAGAATAAAAGAAAGGAAAAGCTAGTGATGATATTTTCAACACTTGTGTCTTTGAATGTATGTTTGTTTGTTGTGTGTGTGTGTGTGTGTGTGTGTGTGTGTGTGTGTGTGTGTGTGTGTGTGTGTGTGTACTTGATTATTCCTTCTACCTGTACACGTGTAGGTAGGCCTTTGTAAACACTTGTCTGTTCCTCTTACAATACACGTGCATACTACCTATCTATAGGTACACATATGTTTATTTTCCTTTTCCTTACAAGTGTACGCCAACTTGTGTATAGAAGTCAGGCCGGTTCCATTTAGTGATTTTTTCCCGCATATAAAAAGCCTACTGCAAAATGTGAATGCGAAGAGTAGCTAAATAGGATTGTTGTTTTTGAAATACTATTCATGATGAAGGTACTAATGACGACGATAACAACAATACAGTAGTAGCAGAAGTAGTTGTAGTAGTAGCAGTAGCAGCAGCAGCAGCAGCAGCAGCAGCAGCAGTAGTAGTAGTAGTAGTAGTAGTAGTAGTAGTAGTAGTAGTAGTAGTAGTAGTAGTATTATTATTATTATTATTAGTAGTAGTAGTAGTAGTAATAGTAGTAGTAGTAGTAATAGTAGTAGTAGAAATACATGATAAGCGTGAATTGCGTTAAACTTGATAAAATATATAACAATGGAGGAGTGAACGCACAAGGTAAATGAAAGCAGTAGAGGATTCAAACGCTGACATTTTCCTATTGTTGTAATACAACAATAGTTGTATTACAACAATAGGAAAATTGTTATCATCACCATATCACTCTCTCTCTCTGTCCTGCCTGCTGTATATCTTTCTCAAGGTGACCATCTGTTCCAAAGGCCTTCCTGTTTGTTGTCTGTCAAAAAACTATTGATGGTTTCTGGTGCAGACACGTGTGGTTTTCATTGACGTTGTTTTCGGTGGAGTGGATGATGGTGTAATTCAACTCAGTTCGCCTGCTGGTCACCCAGCCAGTCTTTCCCATTACGGAGCGAGCTCAGAGCTCATAGACCGATCTTCGGGTAGGACTGAGACCACATCAACACACAACACACACCGGGAAAGCGAGGCCACAACCCCTCGAGTTACATCCCGTACCTATTTACTGCTAGGTGAACAGAGGCCACACATTAAGAGGCTTGCCCATTTGATGATGGTGTTGGTAATGGTAACGGTGGTCATGGTAGGAAGGGAGAGAAATGCAAAAATAAAAATCTCTTTTGTCTTTCTACCTACTTTTATTATTATTATTATTATTATTATTATTATTATTATTATTATTATTATTATTATTATTATTATTATTATTATTATTATTATTATTATTATTATTATTATTATTACTACTACTACTACTACTACTACTACTACTACTACTACTACAGTGTGGAAGCAGATGTGACTTCACGTTCGAGGTTCCTAACTTGCCGAAGCTTGGAATCACAACACGCACAGCATCCATTGTGTGCTAACGTCTCTCTCTCTCTCTCTCTCTCTCTCTCTCTCTCTCTCTCTCTCTCTTGACGTTCACAGGTGGGTGTGGAATATTATGAGTTTTATCTTGAATTATTTTGATTAGATTAAATGTCTCTGATTATCCGTCCTCTATTTCTCCCTGATTTTTATTTTCTTTCAGAATTACGATAGCAAGATAAATAAAATTGCCTGCACCACTAATGGGTGGAAGCTTAACAGCGCTTCCCACATAATTATACTCTTCATATATGCCTACAGGAGCTATTGGCCATAACATAAAAAAAAGAAAATACGGCGTCTCTCTCTCTCTCTCTCTCTCTCTGTGTGTGTGTGTGTGTGTGTGTGTGTGTGTGTGTGTGTGTATGCATATATATGTGTGTCTGTTTTACTAGTAGTACTACTACTAGTAGTACTTCTACTACCACCACTACTACTACTATACTACTACTACTATCACTACTACTACTACTACTACTACTACTACTACTAAACAATAATAATAGTGATAAAATGATAATGATAATAATGATAATAATAATAATAATAGTAATAATGATAATAATAATAATAATAATAGTAATAATAATAATAATAGTAATGGTAGTAGTAGTAGTAGTAGTAGTAGTAGTAGTAGTAGTAGTAGTAGTAGTAGTAGTAGTAGTAGTAGTAGTAGTAGTAGTAGTAATCATATAATAGCTTTACATCTTTCCATTTGATAATAATAATAATAATAATAATAATAATAATAATAATAATAATAATAATAATAATAATTATGGCAGTAATAACAATAGTAGTAGTGGTAGTAGTAGTAGTAGTAGTAGTAGTAGTTGTAGTAGTAGTAGTAGTAGTAGTAGTAGTAATCATATAATAGCCTGATATCTTTCCATTTGTCTTGTCTTGACACTATACAGAGAGAGAGAGAGAGAGAGAGAGAGAGAGAGAGAGAGAGATTACTAAACTGTTAGACATTCGAATCTCTCTCTCTCTCTCTCTCTCTCTCTCTCATACTGTGATTGTTATCTTCCTCTGCTTGTTTTCTTGTTTCTATTCCGTTTTTTTTTCTCTCTCTCTTGTTTTCCTACTGCCTCCCTACCCTGCCAACCGTCATCCACACACACTTATAGACACAAATACCGCACCAAAGCTAAGGAGGGAGATAACAGCTGGTGTGATGTGTTGTGACTGGTGATTTGTTTGTTTCTTCAGCACAGTGAGAGCGGAAAAGAAGAGGAGGAGGAGGAAGAAGAGGAGGAGAAAAAAGAAGGCTAGAAAAAAAAAGAAAACTATAGATACGAATTAAGAAAAAAATCAATAGATAAGAAATAACACACACACACACACACACACACACACACACACACACACACACACACACACACACACACACACACACACATGAGCTTCACCCATTCAGACGTCGACATGGGCAGTGGTGGTGGTGGTGGTGGTAGTGGTGGTGTAGGGAGACACATAATACTTAATCACTCCCCACATGACTATCACGCCTCCTCCAACGTCACCACCCCTACGAGCACCTCCCCCCTCCCCACCCACTGCCAAGGAGCGGCTCGGGGGGAAGGAGTGCCAAGCCACCTCTCACCAGCTCCTCCCAACATGCACTCCGTTATTGTGCCAAATTCAGCAGTTCTTCATCAACAAGGTAAGAGAAAGATTTCTGTTGACTTCAGCGTAGCTTTTCTCTCAACATTTTGATTCTTGCTTGAAAGAAGGAAAATGGGAGAGGATATGACGTCAGTGAAGTGAAGCCGGTAAGCTCCACCCCAACGCCGGAAGCCAATGCAAAACGTTCTCAGGTACCGATAAGCCCAAAACTCACCCACCTCAACGTTTTCCCATTGTGCTTGCTTGTTCAGCCTATGGCTGCCTCGAGAGTAGTGACCATTGAAAGATATCATTTCACCGGTGAAGTGTAGAGTTTTCATAGCCAATCATCTCATGAAATGCTGGAAAACTAGATTAGATAATTACGAGCGCTCCCAAAGACGCAGGAGATCGTATAACGAGTTTTTTTTTCAAGAATTTCAACTGTAACTCGTGAACATTTACTATTAAATATTAGTAATGATAAATGATGTGATAAATCTTAGCGCGTTTGTATTTTATAAACTCCTCTGCTACAATATTCACAAGTGAATAGTAATCAGATTAATAGAATGTACAGTTGCTTGTGGCTTTATAAAATAATATTTACATATTAGATTCTTAATACCTTGAGAATTTCAGCAAAAATAGTGTTGGAGTAAGGGTGCCTTGAACTGGGCGGTGAGGCAGTCATAGGCCCCTCAAATTCCCTGACCAATTTAATTTATTCCATGGTTATCACCACCATCTGTCAATCATTCACTGCAAAAAATATATCGCCCAGCTTACCCAAATATTGCCCTAGAAAATTGTCATTATGTATATTCTATAAAAAACACAGGAGATAAATCTATAGAATCCCGTATTAGGAACGTTATGTTTTTTTTTTTTTATGTACAAGGGAAATAGAACAAGGACAATAAAAACAAAAAAATAATTGAGATACGCTCGCTGTTGCAGGCATGTAAATGGATCATAATGGTTGCATTGTTTGCCTTAGATCTAAAGAAAATATAGAGAAAAAATAATGATCTTTTTATGATGTTTTATGATATATGATATATTCACTTAAAAGGCTGTTACCAAGAAGTTTTTATATTTTTTTCATTACCCACTTGGTACTGTAGCCCTATTGGCTATTGTGGCATACTAGCATTTTACGCAAACAGTTTGTGATTTTATGTCTGGGATCTGTTGTTTGTGTTTGTTGAAAAGCTTGAAATGTTGTGCCTGTGGTAGCAGTGTCTTTGTTTCAGTCACTGATCAGTCCACCTCTTATGACACTATAATCTATACATCAATGATTGGTGTTTGAACATTTTAATGTTTTCTTTCTCGCTATAGTACTGATATAAATGATAATGTAACATGAATAATTTGATATAATTTGTCTCTACTTATATACATATGTGGGTCTTTCTTCTTTTCTCAAAGTACCTCTTCTTTTACTTATTTATGTTAAATCATAGAGGCTCTATATAGAAGGTTATATCGGTGTCAAAGATGAAAGGTTAAGTAGATACTCAGTGTAGGCGATGAACGAGCACAATTTGTAGATAATGTTTTGTCAAGAAAGCATTATTAAATATTTAGTTTTCATATTGTATAGAATAAAGGAAAAAAAAAAACTTGGCTGTTTTTCTTCTCTTACATATGCAAGTGCAATTCATTCTGCATCCGTTCAGTCATATCAATAATGACATTACCCGATATAGGGAGGAATTAAGACAAATATAAAGACTTTTTATCGAGGATTTATTTTCTACTCTCTCTAATGTTTTGGATTGACATGCAAAGCTCCGCCCACAAGATATAAGCCTCGCCAACTGGCTTTACTCTCCACTGAAGAGAGATATGCGAGAGGGACTCTCCCTTAAACTTCCTTCAAAGTCTCGTGCACTTCCTCACTGTCTGGGTCTCCCCCCCTTTTTTTTTTTTTTTCCTGCTTTCCCTTATCATTTGGATGACATGGCTTGGTGGCTTTTAACTGGAGGAGCAGAAGAGAGAGAGAGAGAGAAAAAAATGGTGTATATTGGTGCTTGCTCTTTCTGATTGAAATAGATGGCAGTAATAGTTTAAAAAGTTTTGAAATAAGATAGAAATTCATGTATATTTTCCACGTATCCATTTTAATATTTCTAAATAGGAAAATAAAAAAAACAAAAAAGAGCCGCTATAAACAACATACATAGTCACAAGTAGTCATAAACAATTAACATCTTCTCTCAGAATTACCGCCTTCTATCATTTTTCTTTTTACAAAAAAAAAAAAAAAAAAAAACGGCAGGAACTTCACCTTTATGCAACGTGGGCGTCACCATAGCAGGCGGCGGGGAGATACTACTAGGAGGAGCAGGAGGAGCAGGAGGAGGTGGGGGAGGAGGAGTAGAAGGGGCACCAGCAGCAGGAGGAGGAACAGGAGGAGGAAGTAGCCTGGCTTGTACTATTTGTGGGGACCGAGCCACAGGGAAGCACTACGGGGCGCACTCCTGTGACGGCTGCAAAGGGTTCTTCCGCCGCTCCGTCAGAAAAAATCACACATACAACTGCAGGTAAGAGAGAGAGAGAGAGAGAGAGAGAGAGAGAGAGAGAGAGAGAGAGAGAGAGAGAGCTGAACATACCAATCTTAACATACTTTTACTTTTCTTCCACTACTATAGTATACTTCTACAACAACAACAACAACAACAACAACAAAAACAGAAACAACAATATAAGCAACAACTACTACTACTATTGCTATTACTACTACTACTTCTACTACTACTACTACTACTACTACTACTACTACTACTACTACTACTACTACTACTACTACTACTACTACTACTACTACTACTACTACTACTACTACTATTATTATTACTACTACAGTTACAACTAAACTGAGAAATAAAAAAAATGTACAAAAGAAAAACAGACTTTATAATCGCCTCCCACCCTCCCTCCCCTATCTCTCTCTCTCTCTCTCTCTCTCTCTCTCTCTCTCTCTCTCTCCAGGTTCAACAGGAGCTGCACAGTGGACAGAGACAAGAGGAATCAATGCCGATATTGTAGACTCCGGAAGTGTATCCGATCTGGAATGAAGAAGGAAGGTGAGAGAGAGAGAGAGAGAGAGAGAGAGAGAGAGAGAGAGAGAGAGAGAGAGAGAGAGAGAGAGAGAGAGATAATAAGTGTAATAATCTTTCCATTATCTTTGTATCCGCTCCAGATGTTTCTCTCTCTCTCTCTCTCTCTCTCTCTCTCTCTCGTGTTTTTTCCCCAGTACTATAGTTAGCGAAGTGTAATTATATCATAGTCTGCTTGGAATATGGATTTTTTTTTCTGAAACAAAACCAGGTGTATTTCTCATCTCTTTCTTACTATTATACTCTTATTCATATATATTCCTTTTAACTTTTGCTTTTCTTTGTATCAAATGCTTTTCTACGCAATCCTTTCTATTTTTCTGTCTTTAAGTATTGCTTCATGTATTTTCTACTTACATTAACCCATATATTTTTTTCTTATATACTCAATATAAGAGCAAACCATTATTCACGATCTTTCATCCTTTTCACTAATAAAACTCTGAAACTCCTTGCCTGCATCTGTATTTCCTCCTCCTGTGACTTGAATTTTCAAGACACTTTTTAAAATACGATTCATCCTTTTGGTTCTTCAGTGGTTCTTTATTTATTTAATGTTTATGGCCTTTGGCCAATACCACTCTTATGTAAAGTACTTTTGTTCATTCGTCAAAGCGTTTCCCTTTATTCCTCTCTCTGCAAAATTATATTCTTATGTATTTCTCATCCAGTTATTAGTGTTTGATCCCATATATTTCCCCAGCCGTGCAAAATGAGAGGGACAGGATCAGTACTAGACGGCCCTGCTATGACGAGACAAACACCGCTGGAGGCATCACACTGGCCATCATCCTGAGCGCCGAGCACCTCTCCAGACAGGTCTAGTAATAGAAGTTGTAGTATTAGTATTAGTATTACTAATAGTAGCAATTGATATTGTTGTAATCGATATACTAGTAGTAGTAGTAGTAATAGTAACAGTAGTTGTAACGGCAGTATCAATAGTAGTAGTAGTAGTAGTAGTAGTAGTAGTAGTAGTAGTAGTAGTAGTAGTAGTAGTAGTAGTAGTAGTAGTAGTAGTAGTAGTAGTAACCAGCAGTAGTACAGTAGTAGTAGTAGTAGTAGTAGTAGTAGTAGTAGTAGTAGTAGTAGTAGTAACAGAAGTAAAAGTAATAATAGTAATAGTAGTAGTAGTACTAATAGTTGTCATAGTAATAGTAACAGTAATTGTAATGATAATAGTGGTAGAGGTATTATTATTATTAGTAGTAGTACTAGAAGTATTAGTTTTAGTATAAGATTGAGCAGCAGCAGCAGTATTAGCAGCAGCAGCAGCAGCAGTAAGCAGCAGCAGTGGTGCAGCAGCAGCAGCAGCAGCAGCAGCAGCAGCAGCAGCAGCAGCAGCAGCAGGTGGTGGTGGCAGCAGCAGCAGCAGCAGCAGCAGCAGCAGTAACAGCAGCAGCAGCAGCAGCAGCAGCAGTGGTGGTGGTTATTAACAGGTTGTGGTGCAAGGTGGTGGTGCTAGTGCAGCAGCAGTAGCAATAGCAGCAGCAGCAGTAGCAGTAGCAGCAGCAGCAGCAGTAGTAGTAACAGTAGCAGCAGTAGTAGTAGTAGTAGTAGTAGTAGCAGCAGCAGCAGTGGTGGTGGTGGTGATTGTAATAACAATACTACTACTACTACTACTACTACTACTACTACTACTACTACTACTACTACTACTACTGCTACTACTACTGCTCCTAATTATTAAAATTATTATTATTATTATTATTATTATTATTATTATTATTATTATTATTATTATTATTATTATTATTATTATTATTAATATCATTAACATTCTTCTTCTTCTTCTTCTTGTTCTTCTTCTTATTGTTATTGTTATGATCGTTTTTATTAGTATTTTCTTTTTTCATTATTATTATTGTTATTATTTTTATCATTATTACTATTATTATTTTTATTATTATTATTATTATTATTATTATTGATTCTTCTTCTTCTTCTTCTTCTTCTTCTTATTATTATTATTATTATTATTATTATTGTTATTGTTGTGGTTGTTATTATTATTATTATTATTATTATTATTATTATTATTATTATTATTATTATTATTATTATTGTTGCTGTTGTTGTTATTATTATTATTATTATTATTATTATTATTATTATTATTATTATTATTATTATTATTATTATTATTATTATTATTATTATTATTATTATTATTATTATTATTATTATTATTATTATTATTATTATTATTTTATTATTATTATTATTAATGTTATAATTATTTTTGTCATTATTATTTTCATTATCATTATCATTATTATTATTATTATTATTATTAATGTTATTATTGTTATTATCATCATTATTAATATTATTATTATCATTGTTATCATCATCATCATTATTATTATTATTATTTCTTCTTCTTCTTATTATTATTATTATCTTTATTGTACGTAATTTTTGTTATTATTATTATTATCATTATCATCTTACGTATGAGTCAATATAATTATATCATTTGTTTTAAAAGTCAAAATGCAGAATCAAGAAGAAAAAAAGTAAGCATCGGATGGCAAAATTCAAACCTCTCATTCTCTTTATGACTTAAATTATCCATTTGATTTTTCTAGTGACTGACAACTTATTGGGCCTTTGTTTTGTTTTCTTTCTTGCCCCATCTAACATCATCCAACATAATACGAAAAATGCGCAGCTTTTAACTTGTTTTTCCAATAGTTCTCCAGCCGTGGAGGAGGTGAACGTGATGAGCAAGAAGGTGGCAGGAGTAATGGACGTGTGTGACAGCATGAAGCAGCAGCTCCTTATCCTGGTCGAATGGGCCAAGTATATCCCTGCCTTCTGTGATCTCCCTCTTGATGACCAGGTAAGATAGAACATAAGCTTTTGAATATGTGTGGCAGTTCCCCTATAAAACGTATCCACCTATGTATTACCTCTCTCTGTCCATAACAATACACACACACACACACGCTCGACTCACAATCGAGAGGGCCGGGTTCGAGTCCCGGTAAACGGCGAGGCAAATGGGCAAGCCTCTTAATATGTGGCCCCTGTTAACCTAGCAGTAAAAATAGGTACGGGATGTAACTCGAAGGGTTGTGGCCTCGCTTTCCCGGTGTGTTGTGTGTTGTGGTCTCAGTCCTACCCGAAGATCGGTTTATGAGCTCTGAGCTCGCTCCGTAATGGGGAAGACTGGCTGGGTGACCAGGAGGCGACCGAGGTGAATTACACACACACACACACACACACACACACACACACACACACACACACACACACACACACACACACACACACACACACACACACACACACACACACACACACACACACATACACACGCTCAATAGAAAATGGAACAGTACCAGTGGAATGGAAAAGAGCTGAGGTGGTTCCCATATATAAGAGCGGAAGGAAGGAAGAACCTCTAAATTACAGACCAGTATTAGTAACTAGTGTAATATGTAAGATGTGTGAAAGAGTAATAAAGAAACAATGGATCGAGTTCCTTGAAGACAACAAATTACTATCAAATAGCCAATTTGGCTTTAGAAAAGGTCGGTCGTGTGTAACAAATTTACTGAGTTTCTACTCTAGAATAGTTGATAGGGTACAAGAGAGAGAGGGATGGGTTGATTGTATTTACTTGGATTTAAAAAAGGCATTTGATAAAGTGCCACATGCAAGGTTACTGTGGAAATTAGAGGAGAAGGGTGGTTTAAAAGGAAACACATTGAGATGGATGGAAAATTATTTGAGGGGGAGAGAAATAAGGACGGTAGTCAAAGATATGAAGTCCAAGTGGAGAGCAGTAGAAAGCGGAGTGCCACAGGGGTCAGTATTGGCGCCAATACTTTTTCTCATTTATATAAATGACATGCCAGAAGGAGTGAAGAGCTACATAAATCTGTTTTGGACGATGCGAAACTGTGCAGAGTTATAAAGCAAAAAGAGGATTGTGAAATACTGCAAGTAGGCCTAGATAAGATCTGGGAATGGAGTAAAAAAGTGGAATGGAATTCAATGTGGACAAAAGCCATGTCATGGAAATGGGAAAGAGTGAAAGACGACCAGTGGGAATCTATAAGATGGGAGATGGAGTAGAACTGGAGAAAGTAAAAAAGGAAAAGGATTTGGGAGTGACGATGGAAGAAAATAATCAACCGGCAAGCCATATTGATAGAATTTTCAGAGAGACATACAATTTGCTAAGGAATATTGGAATAGCATTTCACTACATGGACAAAGAAATGATGAAGAAACTGATAAGTACTATAATAAGACCCAGATTGGAATATGCAGGAGTAGTGTGGACCCCTCACAAAAGAAACACATAAGGAAGCTGGAGAGACTACAAAAAATGGCTACAAGAATGGTCCCAGAACTTGAAGGGATGACATATGAGGAGAGACTAAAGGCTATGGATCTTCCAACATTGGAGCAGAGAAGGGAGAGAGGGGATCTCATACAAGTTTATAAATTGATAAACGGAATGGACCAAGTGGACAATGAGTATCTGATCCTGAGAGAAGAATATGCCAGTCGAAGCACAAGATCGCATAGTAAGAAGCTGAGGAAGGGAAGATGTGTAAGAGATATTAAAAAGTATAGTTTCCCGCAAAGATGTATTGAGACGTGGAACAGTTTGAATGAAGAAGTACTGTCTGCAACGAGTGTGCATACTTTTAAAGTAAGATTGGATAAGTGTAGATATGGAGACAGGGCCACACGAACATAAAGCTTAGGCCCTGTAAATCTACAACTAGGTAAAACTAGGTAAACACACACACACACACACACACACACACACACACACACACACACAGAGGAAGAAGAGTGTGGGAAGAGTGGCATATGAAATTGATGAATGTTTGTATGATTATGATATAAGAAAGTAAATAAAAATGAGGAAAGTAAGTTAAAAACAGAAGTGCAGACTGAAGAAAACGAAAGACACTGGCAGGAAAAGATGTTTAAAAGAGATGATGAAGCGAAAGAAAGTGGTTCAGCAAGACTAATAATTGGTAAAGAAGTAAATAAGTGTGTTAAAGTATATTATATCAATAATATCAATATATCAATAATCGCTACCTGTTCCTTGTTTCTTCTCAGTCAGGCTAGAATGAATAAGGGTTGGATTTAATATACTGCAGTAAATATTGCAGTAATTAAATTGAAGTAAACAAGTGATGTTGTAAATACAATGAAGGAAATAAGTGTTGTAGCAAAATATTGGAGTAGACTAGTGTTGTAGTAAAAACATTAAAGTAAATAAGGGTTGGAGTAAATAAACTGAACTAGATTAGTGTGGTAGTAAAAATAAATACAAGTAAATAACTTGAAGTGAATAAATTTTGAGGCAAATAAATAAAAATAAATAAGTGTTGTATTAAAAATGGAAGTAAATAAACATCGAAGAGAATAAATTGAAATAAACAAGTGTTGCAGTAAATAGATGGAATGAATAAATATTGTAACAAATTAATTGAAGTAAGTGTCATCTTGAAACGATGCTAATCACACTGACATATTAGTCACCATTCCTTCTCCTCCAGGTCGCCCTTTTGCGTGCCCACGCCGGGGAGCACCTGCTGCTGGGGGCCGCATGGCGCTCCATGCGGCTACAGGACATGATTCTGTTGGGAAACGACTGCGTCATCCTTAGGAACTCCTCAGGTAGGTGTATATGAGTGTCTATGTGTGTGTGTGTGTGTGTGTGTGTGTGTGTGTGTGTGTGTGTGTGTGTGTGTGTGTGTGTGTGTGTGTGTGTGTGTGTGTGTGTGTGTAATTCACGTCGGTCGTCTGCTGGTCATCCAGCCAGTCTTCCCCATTACGGAGCGTGCTCAGAGCTCATAGACCGATCTTCGGGTACGACTGAGACCACAACACGCTCCACACACCGGGAAAGCGAGGCCACAACCCCTCGAGTTACATCCCGTACCTATGTACTGCTAGGTGAAAAGGGCTACGCATTAAAGAGGCTTGCCCATTTGCCTCGCCGCCTCCGGGACTCGAACCCAGCCATCTCGATTGTGAGTCGAGCATGCTAACCACTACAATACGCGTGTGTGTGTGTTTGTGTTTGTGTGTGTGTGTGTGGGTATGTGTGTCTATGTGTAAAAAAAAAACATAATATACGGTTTATTAGGAATTGCAGTACATGCATACTCAAAATATACATATGGGGATTGGAGGGAGGCTTAAAAGTAGTATATTAGCCAATTGGGTTATGACTCACGCCATGATGTGGATCGCACTGTGTTGGTAACGGTCGTTTCGAGGGGCTCTTATGGGCATAACCACATTGTTGTGA
This sequence comes from Portunus trituberculatus, assembly GCF_017591435.1. Lineage (NCBI taxonomy): Eukaryota > Metazoa > Arthropoda > Malacostraca > Decapoda > Portunidae > Portunus > Portunus trituberculatus. The sequence continues at coordinate 999,515 of NC_059286.1, forward strand.
CATGTGGCGTGGACTGTGCGAGGAGCATCAGAGGGAAGGTGGCGAAGCAGAGAGTGACACAACAGGCCCTTGCCCAGTTATACCAGGGCCTCTCAATGTTTGGTAGACAGTCTGGGGAGGCTCAGGGTGGTTAGGGCGTGATTGTAATTAGTGTAGGCAGGGCCAATGATGATCCTGCACATCCTCCAGTTGTTGCTGTTGAGTGGAGGTGAGGGAGGAGGGCCACACTGGTGAGGCATGCATAAGTCTGGGCAGAATAAAGGTGAGGTATAACTCCCTTAACTCATCTGCTGGTGTGCCCAATGACTTAAGTATGCGCAGCATGTGAAGTCTGTAAGCCGCCGACCTCACTGTATTGGGGACATGCTGCTTCCATGTCAACTAGTCGTCCACTGTGACGCTGCGCAGCTTCGCCGACCGAACCACTTCTACTTTTTGACGGGCCAAAAACAAAACGATGGGATAAGACGGACCCCCGGAGTCCATCTTGCTCCGCAACTGAACATGAAGAAACATATCCTTATTGGCACCAAACACAGATAAAATAATCCTCCTCATCATCATTTATCCCTGCACAACTTAATGACATAAATTACACACAAAAACCTCTTCCTCAAAATCATCATCATCTGTGTCTGCACATTGCTCGTGAGCCCAGCTTTTGCAATTAGCACAACAAACCCACCCTTCCTTCACAGAATTACCAAATGTGTCACTGCAGTACAAACACTTAGTTGAGACTCCATCTTCACTGTCACTACCTCTGTGATGAACCCAGGATGATTCAGCTTTATCTTGGTTTCGTTTTATCTGTTTTGTCATCTTTTTTGTTAGGGTATTTGTTTGATGCTGTCACTGCTAGTTTTCTTTTCTTCTTGTCTTCTCTCTCTTGTCTCTTTTGTGCTAGACCAAGGTCTTTTCCTTTTTTTTTTTTGAATTGCTACCTCAAGGGAGGCGGTGGATTAATGGATAAAATGGTGAGCGTGGGATCAGGCAGACGTCCACGAGTAGGTTCGAATCCCACCACATACCGCTTTGGAGCTATGCCATTTGTCGAGTGGTTTAAAGTTACCTACATGTCACCATGATACCATGGTTCTAGGTGGTTACACCAAAGATGCTCTTGGGTGGTAATACTGGGCATAGTATGGGTACCACTATAAATAAAATTGCCTGCGCCACTAATGGGCGGAAGCTTAACAGCGCTTCCCACATATACTCTTCAAGTATGCCTACAAGCGCTAAAGGCCATAACGTAAAGAAAAAAAAAATACTCTGCCTTGTATGGGGATGCTGTCAAAACAAGAGCTCGCCCTTAGGACTTGGCTCTTTTCTTTCTTTTAGACCAGGGGTTCTCAACTTTTTAATGTTAGGTACCCCTCGAAGTCTTTCAGTATTGATCACGTACCCCTTACCCACAATGCAGCGTCAGGAAGGGTAACAATAAATGCATAGTTTATTGCCTTAGTTTATTAAGTTTAAATTGTGTTATATATGTGGAGCAGACACAATTTTTAATTAATATATTATTAGTATGTTTCTATGAGGTAGTTTCGATAGGAACTGGTACCTCACAGGGAGACACTATCTGTGACTAACATGCAGATGGTCAATGTTATGTTTGTAGATGAGCGGTCACGAGGTTCAAGTGTCATGAGTCAAGGAACTCTCTCGCACTGTTTTCCCAGGCTTGTTAACATAAACACAGCTTTGTTTATCACTATATTAAGTGTACAATTATTTACACTACACTAAGATAGCCTGCATACACATACACACACACACACAAGTCCACCGTTCCCTGGCAATCACCGAGGAGCATAACTGCCAGCTCGTGAGATCACTAGACTCCAACTAACCCAACATTTTGTCACGATTGTCTTTGTCAGCAAAAGTTACTGACACCGGTGACCGACTCGTACATTTAAGAACAATTACAAATGCATTGTTTACAACAGTTAAAGTATTACTTTATTATAAATGAAAGAAGTAAAATATATGTCAGTACTAAATGTATGTCTATGCTATTATACAAGTTATAATTACATATATATCATCCAGCAACCAGATATTCCCACACTGAACCTGTGAGAATGGACACTGACTTCAGCATGATCTCCTTGGAAGTGTATGCAAAGGTTAAAAAGGAATATGCATTTAAAGGAACTTCTCTCACACATTAGCCTCGCTCTCACGACTGTGTAGAAACATGAAAAATCATTATATACAATTCATACCATAACAGTCTCAGGATTTCCCCGAACAAGATGCTAACCTTGTAAGTTCCCCGGGCCAGGGTTACGGTGAAGCCAGTGGGCAGCACCAATGGTGGATTGGAGTGCAGGCAGAGGATCCCTCTACAGGACAATGGTTGGAGTTCAAAGGTCTTAGTTAGCTGGACCATGCCCTAGTTAGCTGGGTTCTGCCTTTTAGAAAAGTGTGGCGGTCTCTTCACTATTTAAACCTCCCTGAGAACAAGTTGTTGATGTGAGCCACCCGACTCTCCCCTGCTAATGGCAATCCTTTCTTTCCTATCCTTCATAATAACTGGTTCTCATTATTTTTCCATCTTTCTCTCATATTGCATAAGGAATTTTCAGTATCTTGGTCTCTCTGGATGTGCGTCTGATAGTCTCTAGAGTCGGTGGAGAACACTTGGAGACAGGTGCCACTGGACGCGCCTCACAAGGGTTGCAGGGGTGTGTCAGGCATGGCTGAAGGTGAGATTGAGTGCTGGTTCCGTTCCCCGATCTTGACCGCATTGCTGACTGGATTAACACAGCCTGTTCTCGTGCTATATATGATAGAGAGGTTGCCCAGAAAAGGTACTTGCACCTTCCATCTCCTGAATCCCATGCACTTTATATTTCTGCCTGGAATCATGCCAAGTCTGTTCTTTAACTTGCCAAACACTCCTTTAAAGATAGAAAATGTCAAAATCTTTCAAATTCTAGCTCTCCTTGAGATTTCTGGTATCTGGCTAAAATATCTTTAATAACTTTACTTCTTCATCTTTTCCTCTTTTATTTCATTCTGATGTCATCACTGCCATCACACATGTCTCTAAAGCTGAACTCTTCTCTCAAACCCTTGCTAAAAACTCAACCTTGTATGATTCTGGGCTTGTCCCTCCCTCTTCTCCTCCCTCCGACTATTTCATGACTAAAATCAAAGTTCTTTGTAACGATATTTTCCATGCCTTCGCTGGCTTAAATTTCATGACTTCCATCAAAGTTCTTTGTAATGATGTTTTCCATGCCCTTGCTGGCTTAAGCCTTTGGAAGGGTTATGGACCTGATTGGGTTCCTCCTATTGTTCTCATAAACTTTTTCCGTGTTTGCACCTTGCCTGGTCAACCTTTTTCAACTGTGCCTATCTACTTTTACCTTTCCTTCTTGATGAAAGTTTGCCTACATTCAGCGTGTTCCTTAAAAGGATCGTTTTAATTCTTCAAACTACCGTTCTAAAGCTTTAATCTCTTGCTTGTCTAAAGTCTTTGAATTTATCCCCAATAGGAAGATTCTTAAACATCTGTCACTTCACAATCTTCTATCTGATTGCCAGTAAGGCTTCCGTCAAGGTAGCTCTACGTGTGATATGGCGTTCTTACTGATTCCTGGTAATCCTCATTTAGAGATTTCGGTGAAACTTTTGCTGTCGCGCTAGACAGGAAAATCTTTTGATAGAGTCTGGCACAAAGCTCTGATATCAAAACTGCCCTCCTACGGTTTCTATCCTTCTCTCTGTAACTTCTCTCTGGAACTTTATCTCAAGTTTCCTTTCCGACCGTTCTATTGCAGCTGTGGTAGACTGCCACTGTTCTCCTAAATCTATTAACAGTGGAGTTCTTCAGGGTTAAGTCCTGTCACCCACTCTCTTTCTGTTATTCATCAATTATCTTCTCAACCAAACTTCTTGCCCTATCCAATCCTACGCTTATGATACCATCTTACATCTTTCCACTTCCTATAAGAAACAACCAACCCTTCAGGAAGTCAACAGATCACGTAGGGACGCCACATAACGCTTGACTTCTGATCTTTCTGATGTTTCTTATTGGGGCAGAGAAAACTTAGTAGTGTTCAATGCCTCAAAAACTGTATTCCTCCATCTATCAACTCGACACAACCTGCCAGACAACAATCCTCTCTTCTTCAATGACACTCAACTGTCCCCCTCTTCCACACTGAATATCCTCGGTCTGTGTTTTACTCACAATCTTAACTGGAAACTTGATATCTCATCTGTTTCTAAAACAGCTTCTTTGAAGTTTGGCGTTCTGCAGCGTCTCCTCCAATTTTTCTAGCCCCACCAACTGTTAACTCTATACAAGGGCCATTTTCGTCCTTTTATGGAGTATTCTTCGCATGTTTGGGGGTTCCACTCATACAGCTTAATTAGATAGAGTAGAATGAAAAGCTTTTCATCTCTGCTGCTGTTTGTTCTTCTTTCATGTTCCTTTGAGTTCCTACCTTATCAAAAAATAGAAAAAAGAACTAAGAATCAAATTAATGGTGATAAAATTTTAGGGAAGAGAAAATCGTCTTAACATTATTAGTAGGATAAGCCTCTCTCTCTCTCTCTCTCTCTCTCTTGTGGTAATATTAATAAGAGAAGTGATGAGAGTGTAGAAGGGAGAGAAGAAAAGAGGAAAAAATAAGGATGTACAGATAAGAGTAATGAAAATGAGGGGAAAAAGATGATGTAGAAGGAGAAGATGATGTAGAGATGATAATAATGATGAAAGGAAGATGATGTAGAGGTGGTGGTGATGTAGACGTGAAAGTGATGAAGATAAGGGAAAGGTGAAGGATGTAGGAGTGTTAATAATTGAAGGCTGAATGTCTTCAGCCTTTTTCTCACCGCCGAAATGTTGCATCTCTTTCTATCTTCTATAGCTATTTTCATGCTAACTGCTCTAATGATCTTGCTAACTGCATGCTTCCCCTCTTCCTGTGGCCTTGCTGCACAAGGGTTTCTTCTTCCTCTTATCCCTATTCTGCCCAGCTTTCTAATGCAAGAATTAACCAGTATTCTCAATCATTCATACCTTTCACTAGTAAACTCTGGAACTCCCTGCCTGCTTCTGTATCTCCGTCTTCCTACGCCTTGAATTCTTTTAAGAGGGATGTTTCAAGACATTTCCTCATCAATTCTGGATAACTCTTATGATCTTTAAAGGATTTTTCAACCCAGTGGGCTTTTTTAATTTTTTTCCCCTTTTCTCCTTCATAAAAAAAAAGAATCATGCCTTCTCTTGTCAGACAAAAAGGTAGGAAGGATGATGTGAGTAATTATAGACCGATCAGTTTAACTAGTATAGTATGTAAGATACTAGAGAAAATCATTAAGGGTAGTATTTGGGAGCATTTAGATGAAAATAGATTAATTAGAGATACCCAACATGGCTTTAGATCAGGGAGGTCCTGTCTTACAAATTTGCTCGATATCTTAGAATATATTACCAAGGAGTTAGATTATGGAAATAGCATAGATGTTATATATCTAGATTTTAGCAAGGCGTTTGATAAGGTACCGCATAGGAGGCTAGTGTACAAATTGAGATTACATGGGATAGGGGGTAGGTTAGTTGATTGGATTAGTGAATGGCTTTCTGATAGGAAACAGAGAGTAGTATTAAATGGGGCAATGTCTGAGTGGAAGGAAGTGGTTAGTGGGGTACCCCAAGGATCAGTGCTAGGACCTCTTCTTTTCTTGGTGTACATTAACGATTTAGATATAGGAATTAGTAGCAAAGTATCAAAGTTTGCAGATGATACTAAGATAGCATGTGCAGTACAGGGTGAAAAGGACAATTACAGAATACAACGAGACCTGGACAGGCTGATAGCATGGGCAGACAGGTGGCAGATGGAGTTTAATTCTAAAAAGTGTCAGGTTATGCATTTAGGTAAAGACAACACAAACTTTAACTATGAGATGGAGGGATGTTGGCTAGAGGCAGTAGAGGAAGGAAAGGATTTAGGAGTAGTGATAGACAGGACTATGAAATTTTCAAAGCAATGTTTAGAAGCAAGAAATAGGGCAAATAGGATCCTGGGTTTTATAAATAGAAATGTTAGTTATAAAAGTAAGGAAGTGGTGCGTAGCTTATATAATTCCTATGTTAGGCCCCATTTAGAGTATTGCATACAGGCCTGGTCACCCCATTATAGGCAGGATATCAACATGTTAGAAGCAGTTCAGAGAAGAGCAACTAGGATGATACCAGCATTAAAGCGCCTGGAGTATAGAGATAGATTAAAGGAATTAAACATGTTTTCATTTGAGAGGAGATGTATAAGAGGGATATGATAGAGTTATTTAAAATGTTCTCAGATACAAACTACATAGATGTGAGATCTTTCTTTACCTTAGAGGAGGGAAATAGGACTAGAAATCATGGCAGGAAGATTAGAAAGCAAGGCTGCAGGTTAGATATAAGAAAATATTTCTTTAGTCATAGGGTGGTAGACTTCTGGAATGCATTGCCAGAGACGGTTGTAAATAGCACTAGTTTGACAATGTTTAAAAACAGATTAGATAAGCACTTAAATTTATTAGATTTATAATTATGTATAGCGCTGCATGATAGTTTTTATAAGAAATTTACTATAGTTAAACAAGACATGATCCCCATGTATGGGGATCACAGATTGTAGAGGAATTCGCTGCAGGACTTAGCCCTGTTAATGGGCCAAATATTTAGAATTAGTATATAATGTATTGTGTACTTGTAAGTGTATCTTTAAGTACTGATGACGAGGTCGCTGTGCGACTGATACAGGATAACCTAGATGGGCCCTGGTGGCCCTTTGTTATCCTATTATTTATGTTATGTTATGTTATGACAATGAGAAGCCGGCCGTGGTGGGTTTGCTCCTCAATATTTCAATATATACAGTACCCTCAATATTGTTCTACCTGCAGGTTGTTTCACCTACAGAGTAAGATGGAGAGACTTACGAGAAGTGAAAGTAAGCAATATAGGGAGTGTTGCGCAGCAGCTTGAAACACTAACTAGAGTTTGGAGTTTGCACCTTCACATATACTGTTCCTACCATCCATCACAGACATCTCGCTGCCATTCCTGCCCATGCTGTGCTTGCAGAAACGCCATTCACTTTTGTTAGGATTCGTGCCACCACCACTAATGTAAAGAAGTTTTTTAACCATCTCAACCCAAAACAGATACTTGATCCTAGCTGAAGAGGAGGAAGATACGGAAAAGACGAGACTGATAATGGAATCGATAGTCAGAGGTCAGCTCTCTGAGTTCCGTGGCAGGGCTCGTAAGTTATGCAAGCGTCTATACATCACAGTAACATGTGACGAGACAATCTGTGGATCTAACAATAATACACACCTTGTTATCCGTGCAGGTACAAAAGATGTTGAAAATGCCAGATCCGAAGAGCTCATGGAAAAGTACAGCGGTACAAAACTAAATACAATAATATTATTGTTTCAGGCGTCCTCCCCGGACCAGAGCACTGACTGTCCTTTGCAACAGAAACTGCTGCACTAACAGCCGTTTCAGTTCTCTCTGCGCTGAGGAAGGAGTAGATTTTGTGAATTTCTGGAATGACTTCTGTAACAAATCTTCTGTATTTCAACCGGATGGTTTACACCAAAATGGAATTGGAGCAGCACAACTTGTCAGGCTCCTCAGTAGTAAAGTTTCTAATTTCAGATATAAAAAACGACCAGCAAGATCATGACTGTAGCCACAGACTCTTCGTTGACTCCTCGCGCGACCTAACCTCTCTGTGTATCATTGTAAAAGCTTGTCTAATCAACTCTCACAGCCTTGAAAATAAATTTTCAGATCTAGAAACCCTGACAGCTTTGGTATTACCGAGTCTTGGCTAAACTCTGCGAACAGTCTTTCTTGCAGAATACAACTTGCCAGATTACGAAATGTTCAGATACGAGAGACAAGACAGAACAGGATGCAGTGTATTGCTCTATGTGAAAGGCAGCCTTCAGCCAGCCATACTTAAACCGATAAAATAAACAATATATATTCAGTCTTCTTACATTTAAGAGTACGTCCAAGAAAACTGTTATAGGTCTTATTTATAGGTCTCAGGTTCAAAATATTTCCTTTGACAAGAATGTACAATATCAAATTACTGAAATAAGTAAAACTTTTGATACAGTCATCAGTGGAGACTTCAACTTACCTGTTAACTCATGGGGAAAGGTAAGGTTGATGTTTAAGGAGACAATCTTGTGGTCGCTGGTACTAAATTCAGGGCCACTATTAACGTTAGATATTAAGTCATCGTTTGTTGAAAGAGCTACGTAGATCTAATATGTTGTCAACTCGTGTGGGTTTTTGAACATGTTGCTTAAAGCATATAAAGACAATGTTAGTAACGAAAAAGTTTCAAATACGAGGAAGGAGAATATCAGAGACTCAGGTCAGTTATTGCTTCCACAGATTGGAACGCTGAACTAGGTGAAAATAACATTGAAGAATCATGGGCCAAATCTAAGTACAATTTAGAAAACTCTGCGACGTCATGAATACCAATGCGTAAAATACGTCCATGCAAAAGGAACAAATCTAAATGGTAGACAAACTAAATTGAGTCACAACTATTGCAGAAAAATCGTGCCTACCATAAATATTTGACATCTCAAAACGAGGGTGATAAACTTAAATGTGACAGACTTCGGCACGAATGAAAGTAGCTCATTAAACAGAGCAAAAAAAAAAAAAAAAAAAAAACCTAGAAGTGTATACTGCAAGTTTTACTAAATCCAATCCTAAGGAATTTTACAGTCATGTTCAGAATTAAAAAGTCATTACATCTAACATTAACAAAATTTATTTAGATGACGGTAATCTTGCCACCGAAGAAATTCAGATCGCGGACACACAAAATGATTATTTTGCTCCCGTCTTTACAGAAGAAAACATTCACATAATCCCCGAACCCCCCCCCCTATGTTTCACAACATAATCCCCTTAAGTGTCTGCGATTTTCAATGAGACGAAATAATTAAAGTAATTGATAAAATGAAAACGGACGAAACCCCTGGCCTAGAATGTACAGTATTACACCACGCGTCTTGAGAGAAACAAAATTTCAGGTTTGTAAGCTCCTTTCGTTGCTTTTCACTAAATCAATTAACTGGGATAAGGTTCCCAGAGTTTGCAAGTTAGCTAACGTTACCCCCATATATAAGAAACGTAACAAATCACTTCCAAGTAACTACAAACCCATCAGCCTCACATCTGTAGTATGTAAATTAATGGAAACAGTAATTCGCAATAATCTAGTCAATTTTCTAGAAGGAAATGATTTAATCAACGACTCACAGCACGGCTTTCGAAAGAAACGTTCTTATCTGACTAATCTGCTTGACTTCTTTAATGATGTTTGTACCATGTACGACAAAACAAAGGCACTAGATGTAGTGTAGTGTATCTAGATTTTCAAAAGGCCTTGACAAAGTTCCGCATAAGCTGGTACTAGGTAAATTGAAATCACATGGTAGAGATGAAAAACTTCTCAAATTGCTTAAAGACTGGCTCTCTAAGAGAAAGCAACCCGTTCTTTTAAATGGTAAATTTTCAAACTGATGAAAAGTCTTAAGTTACGCGGTGTACCACAGGGATCTGTGCTATACGCTGTTCTTTTCAATATTTACGTTGATAATATCGATGAGACCCTCACTTGTAAAGTATCTAAGTTCGCTGATGATACTTAAAAAATGAATAAAGTAGTCACGTCAGAGGACAAGAGACTATTGCAATCTGATCTTGACCGCTTAGCCACTTAGTCAGACAAATGGCAGATGAGCTTCAACGTAGATAAATGTAGTGTTGCACAATGGTTGTAATAATGATCATACTGATTATTCAATGAACGGTTCCAAACTTCACAAGATTAATGAAGAAAAAGACTTGGACGTTATAATTACCTCAGACCTCAAAGGAAGTAAACGTTACTGGTGTTAGTTAAAGCAGGAAACAAATTGGTTATGTTTATTGGTAAGACTTTTGAATTCAAATCAGAAGGGCAATTCTCGCATTATTTGATGCTCTCGTCCTATCTCAACACAAATACTGTATCGAGTTCTAATCACCTCAATTCAGGAAATATATGGACAAGCTGAAAAAAATGCAAAGAAGAGTCATCAAGTTGATACCACGACTGCGGAACAAAACTTATGAGGAACGCTTGAGGGAACTCAACTTGTTTGGTATAGTGAAACAGCGAATGCGAGGAGACTTAATTGAACTGTTTAAAATGTTTTGGGGCTTTGATAACATAATTACAGGCAACTATCTCATCACTGATAGTACCAACACCACTAAAAATAAATGTCATGAAATTATAGGTAAGCGTTTCAAAACAGATGAGGATAAACATTATTTCATTAATAATTTATAAATGTCTGGAATTCTCTCCCAGCACATGTTGTCCATAGTAATTCAATAGAAACTTTTAAACAAAGGTTGGGCAATCACCTCGCATCAATCTCTCAAATGACGCACTTTGCGCCTACATAAATATTTATTGTACTAGACAGTGTAATTTCACTTTCAACCTTTTCTATCACATCTGACTTTCTCTCTCTCTGTGCCCTCTTTTTTTCCTTTCCTTGAACCTCTTGTCCTTCAGCGTCTAACTCATACAATCTGTAGTGGTAGAATAGGCACACAGACGGCCTCGTTAGGCTTAGTAAGGCTGTTGCTGTCTGTGCTTTCCTTTGTATTCCTTTGCATTATTACTATATCATTATCATCGTTATTATTGTTATTGTTATTATTATTATTATTATTATTATTATTATTATTATTACTACTATCATCATCATCATTATTATTATTATTATTATTATTATTATTATTATTATTATTATTATTATCAATATCATTATTATTATTATTATCATATAATTCTTCATCTTTTTCTTTTTCTTCTTCTTCTTCTTCTTCTTCTTCTTCTTCTTCTTCTTCTTCTCATCATCATCATCATCATCATCATCATCATCATTATTATTATTATTATTATTATTATTATTATTATTATTATTATTATTATTATTATTATTATTATTATTATTATTATTATTATTATTATTATTATTATTATTATCATTACTATTATTATCATTATTATTATTATTATCATTATTATTATTATTATCATAATTACTATCATCATCATCATTATCATTAATATTCTATTTTCTTCCTCTTACTCTTTCCTTTCCTGATTGATTTACTTACTCATTTATTTCATGTATTTATTTGCTTTATTCTAATTACATTTTTCCTTCTGAGCAGAGATGGAGATCAGTCGCATCGGTCAGCGCATCTTGGATGAGCTAATCAAGCCTCTTCGAGCAGTCCAGCTTGATGAACACGAATATGCCTGTATCAAAGCCATCGTTTTTTTCGACCCAGGTGTGTGTGTGTGTGTGTGTGTGTGTGTGTGTGTGTGTGTGTGTGTGTGTGTGTGTGTGTGTGTGTGTGTAATTCACCTCGGTTTCCTCCTGGTCACCCAGGCAATCTTCCCCATTACGGAGCGAGCTCAGAGGTCATAGACCGATCTTCGGGTAGGACTGAGACCACAACACACTCCACACACCGGGAAAGCGAGGCCACACCCCCTCGAGTTACATCCCGTGCCTCCTTCTATAATTCTGTGTAATCTTTTAAATCTTATATCGTATGAAATAAAGATTATAGCGACCTTAGAAAAATCCACGCTATCTTACGGGATTCTTTTGTAAATCAATTCAAAGTCTAAATGATCTTAAGCTAACATTTAACATAAACAATTCATATGATTACCCTTTCCCTGCTACGCAAAACAATTAGCATCACTAGAAGCAATGAATGAAGTCTCTATCTACAAGAAAATTAGCACTGATAAGTATATAATGTACTTTAATATTTCATCGCAGTTTACAGATTAGATGTGGCTCCAGAGAAAGTAAAGATGTCTCATAGTGATTGGTAATTAGGGAAAGGTGTACCAGGTGGAAGTAAAAGGGTCAAAATAAGTAATATAATGCAAAACATATAATACCAAGAGGAAAACAAATTTTCTACTCTCCTTCTGTTCTTTCGTATTCCTATTCTGCGTTCTCCATCACATACTATGACATGGTGTTTTTTACCTTGTTATATCCTCTTGCTCCTTACACCTAGAAACTGCAATGGTAGTCTAGTCACAGACAGCCTCGTTAGGACAAGTAGGGTAGTTGCTATAGTTTTTCTTTGTACTCTTTGTATTTACATTCCTTTAAATGTTGTCACAGTCATCCGGGGGCTACGCAACGTGGAGCGCGTCAAGATGCTTCGGTATCAGGTTCAGTTGTTGCTCGAGGACTACATCAATGACCGTCAGTATGAGTCGCGTGGCCGCTTCGGGGAGATTCTTCTAACCCTTCCAGCGCTGCAGTCCATCACGTGGCAGATGATTGAGCAGATACAGTTTGCTAAGCTCTTTGGCGTGGCGAGGATTGATAACCTTTTGCAAGAGATGTTGCTCGGAGGTACAGTACTGTGTGTCTCTGTCTCTGTCTGTGTCTGTCTGTGTCTGTCAGTGTTTGTGTCTTTGTCTGTATATCTGTCTCTGTCTCTGTCTCTGTATCTGTCTCTGTATTTGCGTGTGTTGTTGCTGTTTACTTGTTTTCCTATTTTAATGATTAGTTGGCATTTGCGTCACTTTTAATGCTGTTTTTTTTCCTTGGTTACATCACTGTTCAATCGTGTCATTGTTTTATGCAGTTAAATCAATTTCAATAGGTACGTTCCTGTTACCTAGGTGGACAAGCTCAAAGTATCACCACAGTGGGTTCCGGCGAGTTCCACATTGAACAACCCGGTAATTTCGGTAGGGATGATGGACGTGTCTGTGTGCGTGATACCATATAGGGCCCGACATAAACATATATATGGAAAAAGTGTTAAGTATATTTGATATCTATTAACATATCTATCTATTTAACTATAAAGATGGATATTAACAATATTAGCTATTCATCAGTGTGTGAAGTGTTGTCAAAGTGTTGAAATAATATTTCATTATACAAACACGTTAATAGTGTTACAACACAGATTTAGCTGCTTGTTTGACTGAAGCTTCATTTGTGTTTCATGCAGCGTTACTGTGACAGCTCTGATCCTAATGCTTCATTTATGAGTGCCACTTTCTTGATTCATGCAGATGCAATTACACTAAACACACACAGAGATGCAAGTATGACTAGTCTACTATCAATGGATTTGTCCTTGGTGATGAATATGTAACGATATTTTTTTTGAGTGCATATGTCATTGTTTTTTATTACGGCACTTTATGGCAGATTGCTCTATGATTTGTTTTCTTATTTTCTCAAATAATTTCTCATTTTTCTCCTAGGAGCGACTGGTGAGGGAGTGAATGGCGTGTCCGGGTCGTCTGGGGGCGGTTACGGCGGCGGGGATGGCGGGATAGGAATAGGTGTTCCCGCCCCTCCTCCTGGTGGCGTAGGGCTTCCTATCCCTTTAGGAGCAGCCACGGCGGCAGGGGGAGGCCTCGCAATGGGTTTAAACGCCACTGGAGACACCACACATGTCTCTACAAGTTCCCCAGCTCCTGCCCACGAGCAACAGTCCTCCCAACCCTGCGTGCCCTCCTCCTCCTCCTCCTCCTCCTCATGTGCATCTGGGGAGATGAGCAACGGTCATCTTGGAGTAATAACTAGGGAGGCTATCAAAGTGAGGACCTTCAAGCAGGAGGTGAACGATGCTACTTGTTGAATAATTACCGTTGACTCATCGATAAACTAGTTCAATGCCGTACATGTAGATGTGGTGTTACTACAATAAACAGCTCATAAATACGGTATCAATGAGCGGTACAGTCGATACATTTGTTCTATAGTTTACAGTAAATAGTTCATGAATTCGTTTACCCATGGCAATATAGTTACCAAATTATAATCGCTGCAGGCTAAGCCGATTTAGACGCCATGAATCCTCGATACGATTTATCTGATATCTACTAATATTTTCGAAAATCAGCTTAAGGCAAGACAAATAGATAATGTGATTGAACGCTTCTCAAACATAAGAAATTTGTAAGGTGACAAGAACATTGACAGCACCAATCAAATGAGGCACTGGAAAGAGAGTGTGAAGGGGGTGTGGCTGCAGTCTATATAATACTATAGTTGATAATATTGACGTTAGAGGACCTTATTAATGACTACAATAGGATAATTTTATACAACAAGTTTTTTTCCAGATGTGTCCCGCTTCACTTGGGCTGAAAAAAAGTCCCTGATTACTTTGACTTTCCTTCATCGTGGAAGCTTTTCAAAATCGATTATCAGAGGACACAACGATGTGGTCAATAAAGTTAGCGGTAAAAGTGTTGCAGATAATCATGGTTTAGTTATTACATTATCCTGAAAACCGACTGAGATCGTTCAACACCTTGCAGCACGTCAAAGGCAGCACCGTGAGTGTGGCTTTGTGTTTAAAATATAAACAATAATGTGTCAAAGCTCATCATAGAGGAAGGACAATGTCTGGCCTCAGTTGCTTACCGCACAAATTGTGTAGAGTGAGTGGCATGACCTTTAAGTCACTTAACATACCAACTTGTTAAAAATGAGTACGTTTCTAAGAATGTACGAGTAAATGAAACGTCTTAAAAGACCATGCAGAACTCACTTTGTGCTTTTTTTGGTTAGAATTTGAGAGAAAATATTGTTAAAAAAACGTTGAAAAATAACGTTTGGTTATGAAGGAAATACAACAATCATCAAGTCGACACAATCTTCCAGACCACTATCTCCTCTTCTTCAGTAACACTCGACGTTCCCCTCTCTTTTACACTGCGCATCCTCGGTGTGTCCTTTTCTCCTAATTTAAAATTATGAGGACACTTTTCCATACTTTAGACTAACACCCTTGACCTTTTTTGGGGAACCGGCATCCCATAAGGCAATTCTTTTTAAATCACGATTTCAATTTGTCTTTGGTCGGTTCCCCTCCTGCATAAAAAAAAAGTAATTTTTTTTCTGTGATATTTATAGACTGCATAAATTTTGCTTGCTAATATTTGAAAAAAAATTCAAAGAAAAACTATCTGTACTGTACGAACGCAGGAAAGTAATTATGAATTATTTTCAGGTAAGTTTCCCTTAGATTCAATACTTTCACATGACAGGAAACACCCCTCTCTGGTGCTTAGATGTTGATCGGTGAGTTTTGTTATTGAACAATCATCCAAAACATCCTCATTTCTGACCAAGGCCTGATGGAAAGAGAAAAGAAAGGAGGGAAGAAAACTTTTGTCGCTCATTGTGTGTTTCCGAGTCATAGCCAGTGTGTTTTCTTAGCGTTAGTTTTCTCTGTTCTCGGTGCTCGACTCGTTTTCTTTGTATTTGGTATGAACGTAGTTCGCGGGACAAATTTTTTGCTATGTATTCGTGTGCTCAATAAGTTCTCCATTTATGAATACTCGTATGTGTACTTCGCATTTCCAAGACAATATTTAGATATACGTTTTCTGTTCAGTGAGGGCGAGGAACGTTACCATTGTTTGTCCTTTTTTATTTTTTACACATGTTACTCAGCTATATATTACGTTTACTAACTTTTTTTCTCTCTATATATCCATTTATTCATCTATCTATCTATGTTTATCGGTCTATCTATCTTTTTATCTATCTATCTATCTATCTACATATTTATTTATCTGTTCATCAACAAGTTGCGCCATGAAGTATTCTAAGCACAATCTCAGTTATCTCATCTCTTTCTATCATTTCCTTCCAATAAGCACTTTCTTCAACCCTTACGTTGCGTCCACACGGTTGAACACTGCCTGTCGAACAAACACTGCTACCAGATGAAGCTGTATACTATAATTACTATTACCTAGTAAAGACCGGTAGACCATGTTTGAAGCTGATGTCCACTAGTAACACGGACGGATACTTTTCAGTGTTAATGATGGTTCGGAAGACAGGTTGTTGTTGCCAGCGTCTAGTACGGATCATCATAACTATGGTGCACCGTAAGGTAAGAACCAAAAGCAATAAAATTGCACTTTGTAGCATGACAATTGTTACACTGTGTCAGGATAAGAAGGTGAGAGAGGAACTTTGTTCATCATACACCTGGCAATGTCGTACTTCCACTCCCCTGTCAAGCCAGATTCAGTCCGAGGTTCAGAAACTACGAACGTGAGCAATTTCCACTAGATCCCATGGTACCTGTTGTTGACGTCTTAAACCCTCCTTTTGTTTATCATTATTAACTGGTAACTGGATGTTCAACCGTGTTGACACACTTTTAACTGTCTTGTTCAAGCATTGGCCACCACCAGTTGTCTCTGTGTACTCAACGGCTCTCCACATTACCTTGTTTTTAATATGCGCCGTCTTGATATTGCACGCCAGATGTAAGAGTTAGTTTGCATTCTGCCAAATTTCGGCCACTTATTTCGGCTACTTTTAACAGGATTTTGATCGATATATCAGGGTTTTTGGGGAACGCTTTTATGATTCTAGTGGTAGATTCTACAGCGTCTCTCTCTCTCTCTCTCTCTTAGATTTGCGTATCTGGCTATCTTCTATTAGGAGTCCTATCACGCTAACTGCTCTTCTGATCTTACAAATTGGATGCTTCTTTCCCTCCAGCGTCCTCGCTGCACAGTGCTTTCTACAGCTTTCTCGGACACTTATTCTGTTCATCTCTGCTGTATAGGAGTAAATTTGAGTTCTCAGCTATTTCAAATTTCTTTTACTGAAAAACTCTTGAATTTTCGGTCCGTTTCTATATTTTTTTGCTATCTTTGACTTGAATTGTTTCAAGGGACAGGTTGTAAGACGTTTCTCCAACTTTTATTAATCTTTTGCTAAACTGTACTCTACTGGGACTGGAGCCTTCGAAAAGTCTATTTTTGTTTTCTATAACTTTTATTGCCCGCAGCTGGAACCAATCCTAAGTTCATATTAAAAAAGCTTCACCCAGAATCTGCATCATACATGGAAGAGCCACTCATGATAACCCGACAAGTCAATCACGACTGTTGTCTCTCAAGGTAATCTATGTGAGAGCCGAAGTGATGAATAAAACGGATCGTGCACTCAATGTCAATTATCACAGTAACACACAGTCACACTTGCTTTCACTATGTTCTGTTGTCCCTTAGTTTTGAATAATTTTAATTCAAAAAATCTATCAATAATCACATTTTGTGAAGAGGTTATTGCTCAACCAAAAACAATTGACAGATATTGTTAATCTAACATAACATAGCCTAACGCAGTTTTACCTTTCCTGCTTTGCTTTGTAAAGATTTTGTCTCACTCATCAGATTAGATTAAGAAGGGCGAGGACGAACATAATGTAAGGGAGCGCAGATTAATTGACTTCTGCCTAGTGTACACATGCATATGACCCAAAACATAAAGGATGGATGTCAGTATAAATAGATTTTTAGTTAGGTTGAATAGAAAATATGGCATTGCTTTGTAAATAGGTTATAATGTGTGTGTGTGTGTGTGTGTGTGTGTGTGTGTGTGTGTGTGTGCACGTGCGTGTTTGCGTGCGTGCGTGCGTGCGTGCATGCGTGCGTGCGTGCGTGCTTGCATGCTTGTGTATGTGTGTATAGGGTTGTGTGTGTAATTCACCTCGGTCGCCTACTGGTCACCCAGCCAGTCTTTCCCATTACGGAGTGAGCTCAGATCTCACAGACCGATCTTCGGGTAGGGTGTGTGTGTGTGTGTGTGTGTGTGTGTGTGTGTGTGTGTGTGTGTGTGTGTGTGTGTGTAGGCGTCGTAAAAAGTTAATTGAAATGTACAAACGAAGAAACAAATAAAGAGTGTATTCTGTGGTAAAGAAAAAATTCTTTCCGCTTTTTATTAAGGTCTTTCTCCCTCACAGATGTGGCAATGCATGCATACCTACTTCCAACACACACACACACACACACACACACACACACACACACACACACACACACACACACACACACAAGCCATTTATCACAACAATCCCATCATTAATCATCTGTTATATCATCGCTGTCTTAATCAACTACATGAGCGGTAGTGTTTCCTGACCCCGAGCACCACGCAGGAAT
Organism: Portunus trituberculatus; assembly: GCF_017591435.1. Classification (NCBI taxonomy): domain Eukaryota; kingdom Metazoa; phylum Arthropoda; class Malacostraca; order Decapoda; family Portunidae; genus Portunus; species Portunus trituberculatus. Next base: position 1,017,631 of record NC_059286.1, read on the forward strand.
GTCCCGTTCTTCCCCTTGACACCCTCACACTCCTGCTGCCTTGTCACATCACACCCCTCCGACCCCACTTCTCGTATTTCTGATGTACACCGCTATATGAACTTGTTCCTGAGGCGCATTTCAACCCAAGTCAATCAAACAATGGTAATTTCTTTCCATCCTAAATAAATATCTGCAAAACGGACAGAGATACGAGAATGCTCCAAAAAACGTGAACGATAAAATATGTATATGGTCGAATTGTTTCTGAAACTATTGTTCCTCACGATTGTTCTTTCTATTAGTAGGTAGAAAGAGAAGCAGAAGAGGGAGAGGAAGAGAAGAGAATGGTAGAGATGCATGAAAAGAAAATAAATGATAGGTAATGAAAGGAAAGGAGAGAAAGAAAAGAAAGGATAGGCAAGGATGGAGAGAAAGGGAAAGGAAGGCAAGAGAAACATGACAAAAAAATGGTAATGAAAGGAAAGAAAGAAGAAAAGAAAGGATATAGAAAGGGAAACAAAGTGACATATGAGAAGTAGAGCATTTTTTTTCCTCTTAATGACGTGGAATCCCGTTTAAAGCTATAAGAAACATAAAAAGACTCTTGAAAACCCGACGTACTATCCATTACAGCTTGTTCACTCACTCGAAATCGCTGTTCTTAGAAACACGCAGAAATTGAGACAAAATGCAAAACACAGAAATAAGTGAAGGGTAATCAAGAACTGACGAAGCACACTGCCAGCACTGAGGGGAGGGTTAGGGGCAACAATCAGCACCTTGAAACAATTGGTGGTTGAAGAAAGATGTCAAAATGTCAAAATAAATCAAGCTTCTGAATACACAATGGCCTCTTGGTGGTTATGCTGCCAACACTACGGGGTATATAAGCTTATACGTGACACTCCTTGGTCTGCGGTGCACCATTAGGAGCTGCTCTTGGCACTTGGCACCTCGGCACGGCACACCTTCAGCCCGCCACGCCCTTCTTCCACTGCTTTTTCCTTCCCTAGTCACCAGCAGCTACTTCTTGTTTATACGTTTTCTTTCGCTTCCCTTACAGCCTGTCCTCACCAAGAATGTGCCTGCGCGTGATCGTAATCCTGGTGAGATCTGCATGGAAACACACACACACACACACACACACACACACACACACACACACACACACACACACACACACACACACATCTCAGTATACCTAATACACCATTGATTTTTATCTATTCCCTAATAATAAAAACAATAATAACAACATAAACATAAACAACAACAACAAAATAAACAACAACAACAACAACCATTTTACATTGATCAAACAGTTATGTAGTAAACTTCAGAACTCACTATAGAAAACGCCGTTTACCCTATTTCAGGCGCTGCTGTCGGCGACGCAGACGAAGGCGGATCTTATTAGCGACTTCTCCGTGGACTGCGGTAACTTGCTAAGATCCTTCTCTTCCGTTTGCCTCACCTACAAACAACCCCTCAGCGAAAGACATAAACGAGGTGATGATACGTGTGTGTGTGTGTGTGTGTGTGTGTGTGTTGGTGGCGGGTGTTTACTGTTTAAATCTCTCTCTCTCTCTCTCTCTCTCTCTCTCTCTCTCACGTTGTAGTTAGTAGCAAGAACAACAAGCACATCAGTAGATCAGGCTAAATACCACTTCAGTGGAAGCCAAAGATGTGGAAGTGGAAGTATGATTACGTCAAGCGACCTTCTTATCTTTTCAGGGACAGAGGCAAAGGGCGTGACTTCCTTTGACGATACTAACAATGACTTCCATCCCCGGCCGCTTCACGCTCTCCTAGTGGTGAGTTAGTGTTATTGTATTATATATCTAAGTTTTCTGTGCTCATCAGTGATAATGATTAAAGAAGTTACGTCGTATGCTTTTTTTTTTCTTATAATGGTAGATCAAGAAAAAAAGTGAATGTAGTTTATTTGTGGTTATAACTTTTTTATGAAATCTTTCCTTGTGAGCTGAAATGAGGTCATTATACCCTAATGTTAATTTCTATGTTGAATAAAAACGGAGTAAAGAAATAATATGAGATCTTTTATAATAATCTTACTTGTTGTGTGTATAGTTCAGATAACAATAGTACGGTGAAAGATAAATTTAGCTATTTTCTTCCTTGTCGAATAATTGCAGAGTAAAGATAGGTTAGAAAGTTCATGCGCTTTTTGTGTATGTCTCAGGAACAAAACGAAGACCCAATGCTACCCCCCAAAAATGCCTTCCAACTCATCAAGACTCAGTGGATAGGAAGAAGGATTCGCAGATCCCACCGGAACGTGAATGGTTATGACGAATGTTGCCCGCAGTCCACCAAGAACTGTACCGTGTATGAGGTGGCCGAGTACTGCGACAGCCTTAGACCCCCGTACAGGGAACTCCTAGCTTCCCGAAATAGGCAGTAAGAGGAAGAGGAAGAGGAGGAGGAAGAGGAGGATGAGGACAACGCGTCTACTGCTACTCTAAATAATTCCAAAGGCTCAGTTCGAATCGCAGCCTTCCAATCTCCCTTGCATTTTCTTCCAGTAAAGTAGTAATGTAATACGCTTACAAAATTATGAATATATCATTACAATTTTTTTTTTTTCGGTGGGAGTCAAAAAAGCTAAAAATAAGTGCACCTTAAAATTTCCATTCTTTTCTCTCCTCTAGAATATATTACTAAAGGATTTGCGTTTTCAAAATTCTTATATTGAACCTAAGCTTGCTTCATCTTTGCCTAGCACCAAAGATAGATAAAAATAAAAAAGTTGTCGCTTCAAAACCTGGCAAAAAAGTTATTAAAGTTCTCGCTAACAAATTATAGCTTCAGAAGTATCATTTTGTATTTCATCCATGTTTCTCCCTAATCACGAAGAAAAAAAAAATATCAGTAACTGAATCTCATTCTAAAAAATCAATAATTCTACAAACTTAATTAGTTTACCCATTGCATTTTCTCTTCCCTAAAAAAAAAAAAAAAAAAAAAAAAATTCGATGCCAACAAAACAATAACTTTTCAATCTTACAAGTTTCACTCGTACATCATAAGAAAGTATTTGATATAATTAACAAATTCAGAACCATAGAATTTACCCTATCGTTTAAAAATGAAAATGACTGAAATCTCATGATGGTATATTATGAACAGGTTCTTACAAGTTTCATTTCTTCTCCAGTTCAGTGCTCATCTATCAGAACTTTCACTCACTGGTACCAATAAAAGTGTGTAAGTCATCATAAATATTTACACAGAAAAAAAGCTACAAAACCCAAATTTCTCAAGCCTCCATGTAGGTTTCGACTCTGCCTGCTGTTCTGCTTCCCGATAAACAGGCTGGAGTAGGTAAAATGTGTCTAATTCCCCGATCCCTAATGTTCTCCTCTGATTGGTGAAATGATGAAGTATAATGGAAATAAAGTTTCAAAGAAATGTAATGTTTCGTGGCGTCATCCTCGTGAATAAACTTTTTTCTTAATTAAGTATTTCTTGACATTTGCATAGATAAACTCATAATATGGCTCATCTGTTGGCATTACTGATGTTGCTCGATCCAATTATTAAAATTCTCATTATCTAATAATTTGAAATGTTTCAAAAGGGTTTTTTGGTTTCGATTTCTACAAGGTAAAAAAAAGAAATACTTGGTTTACTTGTCAAGGTGACGAAGAACATTTTTCTTTAGGCATTGATGGTGACCAGAAGAAGCAACAGGCTAAGCAAAGATAATATGAGGAGATAAATAAAAACAATTCCATCTCAACACACAAATGAACAAAAGGGAATTCAAAGAAAGAAGGACCTATGGGAAATCTGTTCTTACATTTCTATTTTGATAAAGTCACATTAAAGCAAAATATGCATGGATTATATCTTGAAGAGTATGAACACTCTCAACAGCTCAATGGTTACACAATTGATTACTCGAATTTTCATGCATGTTTTCTTATTGAGGGTGCATAGTGATAATAATAATAAAAATAACAATAGCAATGATAATGACAATGATAATGATAATAACAATAATAGTAATAACAATGACAATAAAGATAATAATATAAATAATAATGTCAATAATGAAAATAATAATAATAATAATAATGATAATAATAATAATAATAATAATAATAATAATAATAATAATAACAATAATAATAATAATAATGACAGTAATGCTACTATTGATAGTAATAATAATGATTAATAAGATGGAAAAAATAATAAATATGATAATGGTGATGATAATAATAACTATAATAATAATAATAATAATAATAATAACAATATTAATAATAATAATGATAAAAATAACAATAATAATAATAATAATAATAATAATAATAATAATAATAATAAAAACAACAACAAGGATGATAACAACAATAATTATGATAAGAGGAATAGTAGTAACAATAATAACAGTAATAATAATAATAATAAAAATAATAATAATAATAAAATAATATATATAATATAAAAATAATGACAATAATAATGATAATAATAATAATAATAATAATAATAATAATAATAATAATAATAATAATAATAATAATAATAATAATAATAATAATTATTATTATTATTATTATTATTATTATTATTTTTATCATTATTATTATTGTTTTATTATTATTATTATTGTTATTATTATTGTTATTATTATCATTATTATTACTATTAATATTATCATCATTATTATTATCATCATTCCTATTATGATTATTATTACTATTATTATTATTATTATTATTATTATTATTATTATTATCATTATTATTATCATTACTAATATCATTATTATTATTATCATCATTATTATCATTACTACTATTGTTGTTATTATTATTATTACTATTATATATTATTATTATTTTTTTTCTTATTATTATTATTATTGTTATTATACTATTAACATTATTATTATTATTATTATTATTATTATTATTATTATTATTAATATTATTATCATTATTATTATTACTATTATCATCATCATTATTATAATTATTATTATTATTATTATTATTATTATTATTATTATTATTATTATTATAATTATGAGTATTAGTATAATCATTAGTTATAATTTTTAATATTATTATTATCTTATTATCATTATTATTATTACTATTATTTTTATTACTATTATTTTTATTATTTCTATTATTATTTGATAATTATTATTGATGTTAAAGAGGCTGTGGCAAAGTTGAGTGGTGGAAAGGCAATTGACATCAATAACCTCAGTGCAGAGCTGCTGAAAGCGCAGGGTGAGGCCATGACCTGTGGCTTCCATGCTGTCTTGACTGCTGTATTGCATTCGGGTACTATTCCCCCTGACTGGAAAAAGGGATTGCTCATCCATATCAGGAAGAAGGGAAAGGGGACCGTCAGAACTGCAACAACTATCGCGGTATAACACTGCTCAGCGTGCCAGGCAGAGTGCTTGGCCATTTGCTGTTGATGCGTATCCGCTGTAACCTGCTGAAACCTGAACAGTCTGGGTTCACGCCCGGTAAGTCAACAACTGAACAGATACTAGAGCTTCGAGTACTGGTGGAGCGCCGAAGTGAGTTTCGACAAGGGATATTTGAAATTATTGAAATAGATGGCAGTAGTAGTTTAAAAAGTTTTGAAATAAAATAGAAATTCATGTATATTTTCCACGTATCCATGACTTTTAATATTTCTAAATAGGAAAATAAGAAAAAGTAAAAAAAAACCGCTATAAAAAACATACATATTCACAAGTAATCATAAACAATTAACATCTTCTCAGAATTACCGCCTTCTACCACTTTATTTTTCCTGGCGATAAGAAAATAAGGACAGGAACTTCACCTTTGTGCAACGTGGGCGGCGTGAGCGTCACCATATCAGGAGGCAGAGATATACTACTAGGAGGAGCAGGAGGAGGCGGGGCAGGAGGAGTAGAAGGGGCACCAGCAGCAGGAGGAGGAACAGGAGGAGGAAGTATCCTGGCTTGTACTATTTGTGGGGACCGAGCCACAGGGAAGCACTACGGGGCGCACCCCTGTGACGGCTGCAAAGGGTTCTTCCGCCGCTCCGTCAGAAAAAATCACACATATAACTTCAGGTAAGAGAGAGAGAGAGAGAGAGAGAGAGAGAGAGAGAGAGAGAGAGAGAGAGAGAGAGAGAGAGAGAGAGAGAGAGAGAGAGAGAGAGAGAGAGAGAGAGAGAGAGAGAGAGAGAGAGAGAGAGAGAGAGAGAGATATCTGGAGCGGATATAAAGATACTGGAAAGATTATTACACTTATTATCTCGCTCTCTCTCTCTCTCTCTCTCTCTCTCTCTCGTGTTTTTTCCCCGGTACTATAGTTAGCGAAGAGTAATTATATCATAGTCTGCTTGGAATATGGAATTTTTTTTCTGAAACAAAATCAGGTGTATTTCTCATCTCTTTCTTACTATTATACTCTTATTCATATATATTCCTTTTAACTTTTGCTTTTCTTTGTATCAAATGCTTTTCTACGCAATCCTTTCTATTTTTCTGTCTTTAAGTATTGCTTCATGTATTTTCTACTTACATTAACCCATATATTTTTTCCTATTTACCCAATATAAGAGCTAACCATTATTCACGATTTTTCATCTTTTTACTACTACTACTACTACTACTACTACTACTACTACTACTACTACTACTACTACTTCTACTACCACTACTACTGCTGATACTACTACTGGTCCTAATTTTTTTTTTTTTTTTTTTACATTACAAGGGCACTGGCCAAGGGCAAACACAGTGTTGGAAAAAAAAATCCCGCTGGTTGCCAGGCCCTGTTAAAAGAAAAGTAGAAAGAGAAAAAACAGAAAAATCTAAAAGGAGGGTCCAGTTAACGTAAGAGGTGTCTTGACACTCCTCTTTTGAAAGAGTTTAAGTCATAGGCAGGTGGAAATACAGACACAGGTAGAGAGTTCCAGAGTTTACCAGTGTAGGGAATGAAGGAGTGAAGATACTGGTTAACTCTTGCATTAGGAAGATGGACAGAATAGGGATGAGAAGAAGTAGAGAGTCTTGTGCAGCGAGGCCGCAGGAGGGGAAGGCATGCAGTTAGCAAGTTCAGAAGAGCAGACAGCATGAAAACAGCGGTAGAAGACAGATAAAGATGCAACATTGCGGCGGTGACTTAAAGAATCAAGACAGTCAGTTAGAGGAGAAGAGTTGATAAGACGAAAAGCTTTAGATTCCACCTTGTTTAGTAAAGCTGTGTGTGGATCCCCCAGACATGAGAGCCATACTCCATACACGGGCGGATAAGGCCCTTGTACAGAGCAAGCAGCTGGGAGGGAGAGAAAATGGACGAAGACGCCATAGGACACCTAACTTCTTGGAAGCTGATTTAGCAAGAGTAGAGATGTGAAATTTCCAGTTTAGATTTTTAGTGAAGGATAGACCGAGTGTGTTTAATGTAGAGGAGAGGGAAGTTGAGTGTTATTGAAGAAGAGAGGATAGTTGTCTGGAAGGTTATGTCGAGTAGATAGTTGTAGAAATTGAGTTTTTGAGGCATTGAACAAAACCAGGTTTCTCTGCCCCAATCAGAAACAAGTGAAAGATCAGAAGTTAGGCGTCCTATAGCATCTCGCCTTGAGTCATTTAATTGTTGTTGGGTTGGGCGTCTGTTGAACGCTGTTGAATAATGCAGGGTGGTATCATCAGCATAGGAGTGGATAGGGCATTGAGTCAGATTTAGGAGATCATTGATGAATAATAGAAAGAGAGTGGGTGATAGGACAGAACCCTGTGGAACACCACTGTTGATAGTTTTAGGGAAGAACAGTGACCGTCTACTACAGCAGCAATAGAACGATCGGAAAGGAAACTGGAGATGAAGGTACAGAGAGAAGGATAGAATCCGTAGGAGGGTAGTTTAGAAATTAAAGATTTGTGCCAGACTCTATCGAAGGCTTTCGATATGTCAAGGCCGACAGCAAAGGTTTCACCGAAGTCCCTAAAAGAGGATGACCAAGATTCAGTTAGGAAAGTAAGAAGATCACCAGTAGATCTGCCTTTACGGAAACCATACTGGCAATCAGAGAGAAGGTTGTGAGCTGATAGATGCCTCATTATCTTCCTATTAAGGATAGACTCAAAGGCTTTAGAAAGGCAGGAAATCAAAGCTATAGGGCGGTAGTTAGAAGGATTGGAGTGGTCACCTTTTTAGGGACAGGTTGAATGTGAGCAAACTTCCAGCAAGAAGGATAAATAGAAGTAGAGAGACACAGATGAAAGAGTTTGACCAGGCAGTGAGCGAGTTCGGAAGCACAGTTTTGAGAACAACAGGAGGGACTCCATCCGGACCGTAAGCCTTCCGAGAATCAAGGCCAGAGAGGGCCAGGAAAACGTCTTTATAAAGAATTTTAATTTTAGGGATGAAGTAGTCAGAGGGTGGAGGAGTAGGAGGAATATGCCCAGAATCATCCAAAGTTGAGTTGGTAGCAAAGGTTTGAGCGAAGAGTTCAGCTTTAGAAAAGAAGAGACAGCTGTAGAGCCATCTGGATGAAGTAAAGGAGGGAAAGACGAAGAAGTAAAGTTGTTAGAGATATTATTGGCTAGATGCCAGAAATCTCGAGAGGAGTTAGAATTGGAAAGACTTTGACATTTTCTATTGATGAAAGAGTTTTTAGTAAGTTGGAGAATAGATTTGGCATGATTACGGGCAGAAATATATAGGGCATGAGTTTCAGCAGTTGGATGGCTACGGAACCGTTTGTGAGCCGCCTCTCTATCATTGACAGCACGAGAACAAGCAGAGTTAAACCAAGGCTTTTTAGCTTTAGGGTTAGAGAAAGTATGAGGAATGTATAGCTCCATGCCAGAGATAATCACCTCTGTTATGCGCTCGGCACAAAGAGAAGGATCTCTGACATGAAAACAATAATCATCCCAAGGGAAATCAGAATAGTACTGCCTTAGTTCCTCCCACTTAGCAGAGTTAAAATGCCAGAAGCACCTCCGCTTAGGCGGGTCCTGAGGCTGCACTGGAGTGATAGAACTGGTAACGGAAATTAGATTGTGGTCGGAGGAGCCCAACGGAGAGGAAAGTTTAACAGAGTAAGCAGAAGGGTTGGAGGTTAGGAAAAGATCAAGAATGTTGGGCGTGTCTCCAAGGCGGTCAGGAATACGGGTAGGGAACTTCACTAGCTGCTCTAGGTCATGAAGGATAGCAAAGTTGAAGGTTTGTTCACCAGGTTGGTCAGTGAAAGAAGATGAAAGCCAAAGCTGGTGGTGAACATTGAAATCCCTAAAATGGAGATCTCAGCAAAAGGAAAGTGAGATAAGATGTGCTCCACCTTGGAAGTCAAATAGTCAAAGAATTTTACATAGTCAGAGGAATTAGGTGAGAGGTATACAGCACAGATGAATTTAGTTAGAGAGTGACATTGAAGTCTTAGCCAGATGGTAGAAAATTCTGAAGATTCAAGATTGTGGGCACGAGAGCAAGTGGTGTCGTTACGCACGTATGCGCAACATCCAGCTTTGGATTGAAAATGAGGATAGAGCAAGTAGGAGGGAACAGAAAAGGGCTGCTGTCAGTAGTCACAGACAACTGTGTTTCGGTTAGGAAGAGAAGATGAGGTTTAGTAGAGGAGAGGTGGTGTTCCACAGATTGAAAATTAGAACGAAGGCCACGAATGTTGCAGAAATTGATAGTGAAAGTATTAGATGAAGTGTCAAGACACCCAAGGTCGACAGCAGAGGGGCAGTCCGACCTGGGGACATTTATGGTCCCTCCCAGAGGGGACTCCGAGGCAGGGCGTGGTGAAGCCATTATTAAATTTTGATTTGAAGAGAGTGTAAAAGTGTAAGGTGTTGTAGTGTAGTGTAGGAAGTAGTAGAAGTTGTCTTTAGAGGGCAGGCTGCAGCTGCTCAATTGTATAAATGAGACCACAAAGGGAACCGGGAAGAGAGGACACGGGGAATCACTCAGTCTGCAGCACTGCCTACATCCCCGTAAGTACCTCTCCTGGAATATTCCACCGGGCGGCAGGTGACTACTGCCTACTCCATATGGAGTACTATTATATCTATTATTATTATTATTATTATTATTATTATTATTATTATTATCATTCATATTATTATTATTATTATTATTATTATTATTATTATTATTATTATTATTATCATCATTCTTATCATTATTGTTATTATTATTATTATTGTTGTTATTATTATTATTATTATTATTATTATCATTATTATTATAACTATAATTATAATTAATATTATTATTATTATCATTATCATTATCATTATTATTTTTATTATTATTATTATTATTATTATTACTATTATCATTGCTATTATTATCATTATTATTATCATTATTGATATTAATGTTATCATTATTTTTGTCATTAATATTATCATAATCAACATTATTATTATTATAACTATTATTATCATTATCATTGTTATTATTATTATTATTATTATTATTATTATTATTATTATTATTATTATTATTATTATCATTATTATTATTATTATTATTATTATTATTATTATTATTATTATCATTATTATTATTATCATTATTATTATTATTATTGTCATTATTACCATTATTATTATTATTATTATTATCATTATTGTTATTATTATTATTATTATTATTATCATTATTATTATTATTATTATTATTATTATTATCATCATTATTGTACGTAATTTTTGTTATTATTATTATCATTATCATCTTACGTATGAGTCAATATAATTATATCATTTGTTTTAAAAGTCAAAATGCAGAATCAAGAAGAAAAAAAGTAAGCATCGGATGGCAAAATTCAAACCTCTCATTCTCTTTATGACTTAAATTATCCATTTGATTTTTCTAGTGACTGACAACTTATTGAGCCTTTGTTTTTGTTTTTCTTTCTTGCCCCATCTAACATCATCCAACATAATACGAAAAAATGCGCAGCTTTTTAACTTGTTTTTCCAATAGTTCTCTCCAGCCGTGGAGGAGGTGAACGTGATGAGCAAGAAGGTGGCAGGAGTAATGGACGTGTGTGACAGCATGAAGCAGCAGCTCCTTATCCTGGTCGAATGGGCCAAGTATATCCCTGCCTTCTGTGATCTCCCTCTTGATGACCAGGTAAGATAGAACATAAGCTTTTGAATATGTGTGGCAGTTCCCCTATAAAACGTATCCACCTATGTATTACCTCTCTCTGTCCATAACAATACACACACACACACACACACACACACACACACACACACACACACACACACACACACACACACACACACACACACACACACACATGTATTACCTCTCTGTGTCCATGACAATACACACACACACACACACACACGTACATACATACATACACACACACACACACACACACACACACACACACACACACACACACACACACACACACACACACACACACACACACACACACACACACACACACACACACACACACACACACACACACACACAGAGGAAGAAGAGTGTGGGAAGAGTGGCATATGAAATTGATGAATGTTTGTATGATTATATGATATAAGAAAGTAAATAAAAAATGAGGAAAGTAAGTTAAAAACAGAAGTGCAGACTGAAGAAAACGAAAGACACTGGCAGGAAAAGATGTTTAAAAGAGATGATGAAGCGAAAGAAAGTGGTTCAGCAAGACTAATAATTGGTAAAGAAGTAAATAAGTGTGTTAAAGTATATTATATCAATAATATCAATATATCAATAATCGCTACCTGTTCCTTGTTTCTTCTCAGTCAGGCTAGAATGAATAAGGGTTGGATTTAATATACTGCAGTAAATATTGCAGTAATTAAATTGAAGTAAACAAGTGATGTTGTAAATACAATGAAGGAAATAAGTGTTGTAGCAAAATATTGGAGTAGACTAGTGTTGTAGTAAAAACATTAAAGTAAATAAGGGTTGGAGTAAATAAACTGAACTAGATTAGTGTGGTAGTAAAAATAAATACAAGTAAATAACTTGAAGTGAATAAATTTTGAGGCAAATAAATAAAAATAAATAAGTGTTGTATTAAAAATGGAAGTAAATAAACATCGAAGAGAATAAATTGAAATAAACAAGTGTTGCAGTAAATAGATGGAATGAATAAATATTGTAACAAATTAATTGAAGTAAGTGTCATCTTGAAACGATGCTAATCACACTGACATATCAGTCACCATTCCTTCTCCTCCAGGTCGCCCTTTTGCGTGCTCATGTAGGACGCAGATTGTGGTCCCCTGCAAGATTGTGTCACTCCCCTACTGCGCATGTCCCCAAAGACTATATAAATAAACAAGACCGGAAAGCGTCAATTTACCGTGTAGCCTAGGCAAACTGGTAACTCTTCTTGTTTGCGGTTCACTCACGCGATGGCGCTGCTGTTGCAGCTTAAGATCAAGATCAGCACTGTTGATCCGTCTGCATGTTTTCATGTGTCAACACTCAAACAAGAGGACCCACAGCAGTGACAGGTTACACGCCGCATGTTCTCAAGAAATCCGCAAAAATGAACACTAGAGTGGGGCATCCATGTGTTAATTTTGTCGCAGGACAAAGGGCACCCACCCACACGTCTTGGTCTTCTATCGCTTTCCTAAAGATCATGACAGGTAAGTACTGGTGTTTAACATGTGGATCGTAGTATACTTGATTTGGTTGAGACCTGTACAAATCAGTATAAACCTGCGTTATATTTGTTTGCTTATGCTTGCCTGCTTCTGCTATATTTGTAACATAGCTTCCATTCTAAAATCTAGGCCTGTTGTTTTGGTAATTGTTTATGTTTATAATTTCCAATGAACTTATTAAACTTGCTTGGATATGTATTTTTCCTTTCATGAGAATTCCAGATTTCTGGATAACACTTAAAAAAAAAAATCATTGCTCTCAAAATTGGCAAATAAATAAAAAATATGACTTACAAAAACATTGTGTTTGTATTTACCATTAATATGCAGAAGTAATCCATGTGTAGAGCACCAAACAGGTACAGTACGTACGCATATTACTTTCTTACTGTGCAGTACCCAACGCCAACAAAAAACACCAATCACAACAGTTACAAAACACAGGAATATTACATATTTTCAGCATACTGTTTTATCTCTATTCAGTACATAAATTAAATCAAACACTGTTCTGTATTTCCATATAAATGAAAGAAAATAAAGAATTCAAATGCAAAAAACATATTCTGTGAAACTTTAATTATTTTTTTCCTGATTTTAATTGGTATTTTTTTTTTTGGCCTTAAAAATCTGAGATTTCTGGCCTTTTGATGTATGTATTAATATATATATATATATATATATATATATATATATATATATATATATATATATATATATATATATATATATATATATATATATATATATATATATATATATATATATATATATATATATATATATATATATATATATATATATATATATATATATATATATATATAATCTGTAATTTGGCTTATTTGAACCAATTTGTAAATATTTAACTAAGTAGGTGACATGTAATTTACCAAAGTACATTACAAACACACACACACACACACACACACACACACACACACACACAGAACAGTAGACATCTGGAATAGCTTAAGTGAAATAAGTGAAAGGGTGGTTATTGCAGCCACCATACACATCTTTAAAGACAAGCTATATACATAGCTATAGATATGGAGACAGGCTAATGTGCCATGCTGTACAGCACAACTATAGGTAAATAAACACTCACACACACACACACACACACACACACACACACACACACACACACACACACACACACTACCAATAATGTACTCTAGTACAGTACATATTTACTTCATCCACCTGTGACCCCGTTCAAGCTCCCTTGTATCCAACTTGAGTTGTAAGTATATCATAGAGATATATGTATATTGTACATGTGCGATAACTATCTATAATTAGTGAGGCAACACACACACACGTGTGTGTGTGTGTGTGTGTGTGTGTGTGTGTGTGTGTGTGTGTGTGTGTTCACTGTTTGATCTGCTGCAGTCTCTGACGAGAGAGCCAGACGTTGCCCATTACGGTGCGATCTGAGAGCTCATTGTGTAATTTTTTTCACCTCGGTCGCCTGCTGGTCACCCAGCCAGTCTTCCCCATTACGGAGCGAGCTCAGAGCTCATAGACCAATCTTCGGGGTAGGACTGAGACCACAACACACTCCACACACCGGGAAAGCGAGGCCACAACCCCTCGAGTTACATCCCGTACCTATTTACTGCTAGGTGAACAGGGGCCACACATTAAGAGGCTTGCCCATTTGCCTCGCCGTGTGTGTGTGTGTGTGTGTGTGTGTGTGTGTGTGTGTGTGTGTGTGTGTGTGTGCCTCCTAATTATAAATAGTTATCGCACATGTACAATATACATATATCTCTATGATATAACTCAAGTTGGATACAAGGGAGCTAGAACGGGGTCACAGGTAGATGAAGTAAATATGTACTGTACTAGAGTACATTATTGATAGTGTGTGTGTGTGTGTGTGTGTGTGTGTGTGTGTGTGTGTGTGTGTGTGTGTGTGTGTGTGTGTGTGTGTGTGTGTGTGGAGGAAGGAACTCAAAGCGATTATTCAAATCGTGGCGCTGTTTGTTTACCGAGGCGTTAGTTTGCGGTTCACTCAATGGATGGCGCTGTTATCCACTATTCTAGCGGTATCTGGCATCTTTACTGGCGACACGAATTTCTTATGGTGAATGGCAATCTTTCCAGTCTTGTTTTATCTATAGTCTTTGGTATCCCACCATGACGAGACGGGAAGTAAAGACCTGCCCTGCCAAACGCACGAATCATTCGTTCCACGGAGCGACGTGGACGCTTTAGTTGCGCCTAACACCAACACCAAAAACGCAAACACCAACACCACCATCACCATTACCAACACCAACACCAACATCAACAACAATAATGATGATGATAATAATAATAATAATAATAATAATAATAATAATAATAATGGTAACAATAATAATAATAATAATGATAATAATAATAGCTGTGGTAGTAGTAGTAGTAGTAGTAGTAGTAGTAGTAGTAGTAGTAGTAGTAATAGTAACGATAGATAATAAAGAACATAGCAGCAACACCAAGGTGAGCAATACTGATGATAACATTTAGAAGAATCAATAATACTAAACCTTTTATCATTATGTTGTGACATGGAAATCGAGAAGAAATGAAATACGTAAGAAGATAGCAAGAATGAAGAGATGAAGATGGAAGTGAGAAGGAGAATAATAAATGGAGAAACATGAGAGACACGAAAGCAGGTACCAAGATTATAATATGCTATCACTAATTTGATTGATAAGAAGTCCCGTGACCACCGAGGAGAACAACAAGAGGCGGTGAGTCATGCCAAGACAAACAGCCGGAGACCAGCAGTAGATTACAAGAAGAAGCTTCTGGAACCTTCTCCCATATCTGGTAGTAATCAAAGGTCGCCAAAAGTAAAATTATATGGACGAGAAGTCAAGTAACGCGTGTATATTAAGAGGTGTAAGAGACAGAGAGTCAGAGAGCTAGAGAGAGGGAGAGAGAACCCGAGAACCCCAAGAAGGCGAGAGACGACAGCGAGAGAGAGCTGTCAGACCAGAGGGTCAAAATGGGCGCGCCGCTTATCTCAAGACCAGTAAGTGTAGCCAGACAGTTGTAATACAGTCACAGAAAATGTTGGTGTCATATTTTGATAAAGTAAAAATGGTTATGTGTAGGTTGTGTAGGGTGTTGTTTTTATTGGAAGGTAAATTGTAGGGTGTGTTAGGATGTATCTTATCTTTGAATTTAAATTGCCTGATTTGAGTTGGATAACGGGAATATTGTGAAGAAATCTGGAACATTAGAAGAAGTTTACGTGAAGAGAGAAATGTTGTTATCAATGAAGTTATTACGTGTGTAATGAATTTGAGTTCAAGATATAATGTGGCAGAAATTGAGGCGTTTGAAGGTGGACCTTGCGTGAAGAGTGATTCAAATTTCGTGGTTTTCGTGGTTTTATTTGTTGTCGTAAGGGTCGTAAAGTGTAAATGTTTGTAAATAATATAATTAAGTAAAGTTTATAAAAAACTCAGAGGCGTTCCCTTGAACCCCACAAAGCATTCTTTAAGATTAGGGACGCAACAAGATCGTGCAACTTGCAGACACGACAATTATCATTCATGCTAATATCAATTCTACTTAACTAACTCTTAATAACAGTTCCATCATTAACGTTGCCTTTATAATAACAATGATAATAATAATGAATACTTTATTTAGTCAATTTGTAATGATACATACACATTGAAACTCTTTGTGGATCCAGATCATTCAAAGTTACAGTTACAACCCACATACAGTACAACACACAATAAAATATCTGTGACAAGGTAAGGTCCAAGACTAAAACTATATACACTACAATATTAATTTTTAAAAACACCATGCTGTAAATTTATCCTGCATCAGAATCGAAATCATAATGGAAGCAATAACTTTACCTTTTTGCATGGACATAAGTATACAATTTAATGCTAACTGGTACACATTAATTTTTATATCTAGATGTTTTCTGTGAAGACAAACCCAATCTTTTTCCAGATCTTAAGAACACGTAGTTATCATTGAGAGGATGGGTATTGTCGTTCATTATTTTCCTAGTTGTACACAATACATTTCTAGAATATAGGTCATCTAGTGTTGTTACCTTTACACCCAATTTATCAGCAATTCTCACAACCTTTTTGAGTTTTTTTTATTTTTCAGTTAAGCACCCATACAGCGTTGTTAAACCAAAACATAGAGTTGACTCAATAACAGACTTATAGAACATAGCAAGAATAGTATTTTCAATTTTTAGATTTCTTAAAATTCTCAGAAAGTGAATTCTCTGCATACATTTGCCATACACCAGTTATTTTATCATCAATTTGCACCCCTAAATATTTATAATCATGTACAATTTCTACCTGTTCCTCTTTAATTACAAGATTTTGAGTACACCTCTCTCTCTTACGAAAATCAATTAACATTTCCTTTGTCTTTTTACATTTAAATTCAAATAATTATCATCACACCATTTAACAAAATTATTTACTTGAGAACTAGGTAAATATGGAATGTTTTGCTGCTGCTTTATTCTTACTAATGTAAGCAAATATAATTCCTAATTAAGTAAAAAAATGAAAATAAAAATGACGCTATAAAGCAGCCAGCTGCTGTTTGTCACCAGCACTGGTTATTTGACAAGTGGTAACAAATGCACCGTAGTCATCACCTCACCGAGCACAGCGGTCTGAGTAGAGACCAGCAGGGATATGAACGTCCGTCAAGGTGGGTGACCACTTTATAAATGACTTCTTTTACTACTAAGAGATCCCATACATATATTTTAGTAAATTTCGACTGCCAGAGACGTACACTTCCTCAAAATAGGTATATTGAATGATATACTAAACTATGTTAAGTTTTGGGGAAAATCAAGATTGTAAGCATTTTACCCATTGGAATTGTACTGGATGAGGAGATAATCTCTTCATCCTCTCTGCCGGCGTGCTGTACGATATCTTGGGAACTTTCCCATTTCGTCATGGTGGGACACTTCTTCATGCCAAACCCCCAGCAGCAGGTGCTCCCCGGTGTCGCAGTTAAAAATGTCCCGGAAGTGTCTTGCTCATCTGTGCATGCGTGGGTGGCCTATGCACTGCCAGACGCACGAGAAGTCAGGACAAAATTTACTAAGCATACTGCGCATGCGTGAGCAACTTGTCACATTGCACATGTATTTTCCAAATTCTTTCGTCGTATATACTGTTGGAATTAACCTTAAAATAAAGGTTAAATAAATTAATTTACTGATGGCAAATCGTTGTTTCCCTCGGGTTATTCCATTTATATATATTAAAATAAAATTATAATAAACATTTAAGCCATTAAAAGGGAAAATAATATTTAAAAGATAATCAAAGGATAACGAGCGTGATGATAAAGCTTGGCAACTTTTGGGGTCGGCTATAGTCTGACCAGCCTCAATTTACGGCCGTGGGGGAGCGAGCGTCTCTGTACAGTGTTGCCACGTTTTCACTACTGTTGTTCTGTTAATCTCTCTCTCTCTCTCTCTCTCTCTCTCTCTCTGCTTACCTTTGATTCTTTAGCAAGTCATTTATAATAATTATATATATATATATATATATATATATATATATATATATATATATATATATATATATATATAATACTTCATCTAATACTTTCACTATCAATTTCTGCAACATTCGTGGCCTTCGTTCTAATTTTCAATCTGTGGAACACCACCTCTCCTCTACTAAACCTCATCTTCTCTTCCTAACCGAAACACAGTTGTCTGTGACTACTGACAGCAGCCCTTTTCTGTTCCCTCCTACTTGCTCTATCCTCATTTTCAATCCAAAGCTGGATGTTGCGCATACGTGCGTAACGACACCACTTGCTCTCGTGCCCACAATCTTGAATCTTCAGAATTTTCTACCATCTGGCTAAGACTTCAATGTCACTCTCTAACTAAATTCATCTGTGCTGTATACCTCTCACCTAATTCCTCTGACTATGTAAAATTCTTTGACTATTTGACTTCCAAGGTGGAGCACATCTTATCTCACTTTCCTTTTGCTGAGATCTCCATTTTAGGGATTTCAATGTTCACCACCAGCTTTGGCTTTCATCTTCTTTCACTGACCAACCTGGTGAACAAACCTTCAACTTTGCTATCCTTCATGACCTAGAGCAGCTAGTGCAGTTCCCTACCCGTATTCCTGACCGCCTTGGAGACACGCCCAACATTCTTGATCTTTTCCTAACCTCCAACCCTTCTGCTTACTCTGTTAAACTTTCCTCTCCGTTGGGCTCCTCCGACCACAATCTAATTTCCGTTACCTGTTCTATCACTCCAGTGCAGCCTCAGGACCCGCCTAAGCGGAGGTGCTTCTGGCATTTTAACTCTGCTAAGTGGGAGGAACTAAGGCAGTACTATTCTGATTTCCCTTGGGATGATTATTGTTTTCATGTCAGAGATCCTTCTCTTTGTGCCGAGCGCATAACAGAGGTGATTATCTCTGGCATGGAGCTATCATTCCTCATACTTTCTCTAACCCTAAAGCTAAAAAGCCTTGGTTTAACTCTGCTTGTTCTCGTGCTGTCAATGATAGAGGCGGCTCACAAACGGTTCCGTAGCCATCCAACTGCTGAAACTCATGCCCTATATATTTCTGCCCGTAATCATGCCAAATCTATTCTCCAACTTACTAAAACTCTTTCATCAATAGAAAATGTCAAAGTCTTTCCAATTCTAACTCCTCTCGAGATTTCTGGCATCTAGCCAATAATATCTCTAACAACTTTACTTCTTCGTCTTTCCTCCTTTACTTCATCCAGATGGCTCTACAGCTGTCTCTTCTTTTCTAAAGCTGAACTCTTCGCTCAAACCTTTGCTACCAACTCAACTTTGGATGATTCTGGGCATATTCCTCCTACTCCTCCACCCTCTGACTACTTCATCCCTAAAATTAAAATTCTTTATAAAGACGTTTTCCTGGCCCTCTCTGGCCTTGATTCTCGGAAGGCTTACGGTCCGGATGGAGTCCCTCCTGTTGTTCTCAAAAACTGTGCTTCCGAACTCGCTCACTGCCTGGTCAAACTCTTTCATCTGTGTCTCTCTACTTCTATTTATCCTTCTTGCTGGAAGTTTGCTCACATTCAACCTGTCCCTAAAAAAGGTGACCACTCCAATCCTTCTAACTACCGCCCTATAGCTTTGATTTCCTGCCTTTCTAAAGCCTTTGAGTCTATCCTTAATAGGAAGATAATGAGGCATCT
>NC_059286.1:1042500-1052500 GCF_017591435.1 Portunus trituberculatus
GACCGGAAGTGTTGAGCCAGCTCTTGGTTTTCTGAAAAGCAAGTTGAGATCCAAGCCTCAACCAGTGAACACAACGCCTCTTGGGTCTACCATCACCCAGCATTTCACCACTGCGACACCGCATAAGTATCACTTCCCCTCGTCCGTGCTTTCCACATTGCCTCTATATAGGATTAGGATTATTGTTAGGTATTATGTTGGGTTCTTTATTGTTGTATTTATTACTGTGTTATATGTATATGTGTATGTCATTTTCCTGTGTTTCATTTTATATATCTGTGTTTCATGTTTCATGTATATCTATGTGTGTCAATATCATTATGGGTTATTAAAATAGCTTTTTAAAGTGCCCCCTTTGCATTTCCTCACCAGTTGAACCTGCAGTGTTTTTTTTTTATTGTTATTGTTCACCGGCTCCCCGATGCCAATCTTACCAGTTCAACCGGTGAATGTAACATAGTATTTTCAACTTTTAGATTTCTTAAAATTCTCAGAAAGTGAATTCTCTGCATACATTTGCCATACACCTTTGTGTTTACATCACCAGTTATTTTATCATCAATTTGCACCCCTAAATATTTATAATCATGTACAATTTCTACCTGTTTCTCTTTAATTACAAGATTTTGAGTACAACTCTCCCTCTTACGAAAATCGATTAATATTTCCTTTGTCTTTTTTACATTTAAATTCAAATAATTATCATCTCACCATTTAACAAAATTATTTACTTGAGAACTAGGTAAATATGGAATGTTTTGCTGCTGCTTTAATCTTACTAGTGTAAGCAAATATAATTCCTAATTAAGTAAAAAAAAAAAAAAAAGACGCTATAAAGCAGCCAGCTGCTGTTTGTCACCAGCACTGGTTATTTGACAAGTGGTAACAAATGCACCGTAGTCATACACCTCACCGAGCACAGCGGTCTGAGTAGAGACCAGCAGGGATATGAACGTCCGTCACGGTCGGCGACCACTTTATAAATGACTTTTTACTAGTAAGAGATCCCTATACATATATTTTAGTAAATTTCGACTGCCAGAGACGTACACTTCCTCAAAATAGGTATACTGAATGATATACTAAACTATGTTAAGTTTTAGGGAAAATCAAGATTGTCGGAGCGTTTTCCCCATTGGAATTGTACTGGATAAGGAGATCCTCTCCCTGCAGGCTCGGCGTGCGTTCTGCCGGCGTGCGGTCCGATATCTTGGGAACTTTCCCATTTCGTCATGGTAGGACACTTCTCCATGCCACAGGGGCCGCATGGCGGTCCATGCGGCTACAGGACATGATTCTGTTGGGAAACGACTGCGTCATCCTTAGGAACTCCTCAGGTAGGTGTATGCAAAGGAAGTCACTCCGGCCCCTCGTTACTCAGCCCCTGGTCACTCCGGCCCCTTGTTTTTCTAGCCCCGGTCACTCCGGCCTCCCCCGCGTTCGACCCAGGTCACTCCGGCCTCCCTGGCTGCACGCACGTGTGTGTGTGTGTGTGTGTGTGTGTGTTTCACCATGGCTCCCTGGCATTGCGCAATAGGATTACCCACGCATGTGGCTTAGATCTTTCAGTTCTAAGCTATGAAGAACGACTTGAAAGAATGTGTTTCACTGTTTGATCTGCTGCTGTCTCTGACGAGACAGCCAGACGTTACCCTACGGAACGAGCTCAGAGCTCATTATTTCCGATCTTCGGATAGGCCTGAGACCAAGCACACAACACACACTGGGACAACAAGGTCACAACTCCTCGATTTACATCCTGTACCTACTCACTGCTAGGTGAACAGGGGCTAGACGTGAAAGGAGACATACCCAAATATCTCCAGCCAGCCGGGGAATCGAACCCCAGTCCTCGGGCTTGTGAAGCCAGCGCTCTAACCACTGAGCTACCGGGCCGTGTGTGTGTGTGTGTGTGTGTGTGTGTGTGTACTGTTGTCTGTTATCTGTTATTTGCCAACAGGACTCAAGGTCACAGTTCCCACTTCCCTCCCTCCCTCATCTTCTTATCTTCCCTACTCGTATGTCCTATATATTAACAACGTACATGAGAGAAACATAGATAAATGGGTTTTGGTCACCTAGTGAGTGGACAGTATTCGCACGAACAATGATGTTGAAGGTTACCATAGACGTCTAAATGGTAGTGCAGGCAACTCCCATATTCTTTTTTATGTGCTGGTTCCACTACTCTTCAAAGAAGCTAAAAATGTACAGGTTCAAGTGCGTCTGGTCAAGGACGGCAAACTTGCTCGTTGTCAGAGACGAAAATACCGATCTCTACAAGGACGAATTATGGAACAAGTATGAACAGCATGACCTTACCACTGACATATTATTATAAGCATGTTCCAGGCTAAGTGAACCTAGTATTTAGTTTGCAATATGATCGAGTGTGTTTTTTTACTTAGACGCATACTTTTGTATACATATACATATATTTTAGTACCAGTAGGCTGCCTATATATATATATATATATATATATATATATATATATATATATATATATATATATATATATATATATATATATATATATATATATATATATATTTTTTTTTTCTTTACAGATATATTTTAGTGTCAGTATAAGCTACTTGATCTTTTTCACACAATAGGGGCCGCCGTGGTACAGTGGTACCATGCGTGCTTTCGGATCCTAGAGGTCTCCAAGTGCACGGGTTCGAATCCTGTCCACGGTCTGAGTGTAGGTTGGGCTTCCTCACTCGGGGCAACGGTTTCCTAGCGGGTGGGCTATAAGATAGGAGGTACCCTAAAAAGTATCCCCTTTAGCCCATAAATTCCCGTGAAAAGCCCACTTGGTATAAAAAAAAAAAAAACGTTCAGATATTGTGAT
Organism: Portunus trituberculatus; assembly: GCF_017591435.1. Lineage (NCBI taxonomy): Eukaryota > Metazoa > Arthropoda > Malacostraca > Decapoda > Portunidae > Portunus > Portunus trituberculatus. The sequence continues at coordinate 1,045,356 of NC_059286.1, forward strand.
GGGCACCGTCTTAATCTCCTTTAATTTATCATTTCATTATATGCGTAGCCTATGGCTACCCATCGCGGGCCCCTCGGGCTGTTCTGCTGAGCAGACAACCCGCCTCCCTCTTTCTACCATTTTGTGTGCCTGCGAGCCTCGCATCAGTACCGGCCAGTCTTCAGCGGAGTTAACACGTACGATCTCGGCACAGGAAGAGACACGTGTAGCTGGACTGTGCATTAGCAGTACTCATAAGTCATTGGTCTGGGAGTTGTGCCCTCCCTTGAGTAGCTGGCTTGTTACTCGGTAGACCGTGGCTGTGTAGGACAACGGGCTTGTTGTTCTAAGGAGTGTGGCCAGTTGGATCTAAATTTCCTGTCTGGCGTTCGTTCACTTGTGGGGTGGCGGCGCGGAGGAGAGACACACTTTGTCTCGTCCTGTTTGTTTGTTGGTGGCCGTGGTCACCAGTGTGGTTTGGTGGGCGGCTGTGTGCCCCCACCATCTGTTGTGTAGTATCAATAGTATACTGTTTACAGTACCAGGGTAGTCTTCAGCTGAGGTGGACGCGGACGCTCGTGGCTCTGGCACAGTCGAGATTCGTGTTGCTGGACTTCTCTAGGTGCTCACTGGTCGTCGGTCTGGAAGTTGTGCCTCCTTGAGTAGCTGGCCTCCTTGAGTAGCTGGCCTGTCCACTGGGTGTGGCGACGCGGAGGGACGTGTTATTGTTTCGTCCTGTTTTTGCTGTTGGTGGTTGTAGTCACCAGTGGAGTTTGGTGGGCGGCTGTGTGCCCCCATCATCTTTTGTGTAGTATCAGTAGTATACTGTATTGTAGTGGTAGTAGCCACGCACACTATTGAATGCTGAGAGGCTTCATGTCGGCCAGTGGTAAATAGATGTCGTCCGCCAGACTTGCCTGTGACGAGTATCTGGACTCCGGGTATAGCTGTTGTCACCCGTAGGTGGTGTCTGGGCTTGTGTGTACATCACTGGATGTGCTGTACACCTCATATATCGTAGTAGTAGTAGGCTAGGGGTGTCAGTCTGACAGGTGTTAGGAAGCACTTGTCGTAGTAAGATAGTATAGTAATATATACACTGTGCGTTTTGTCCCAGTTTGTGAGTATCACAGTCGGTGGACAAGGCGTGCGGAGAGGCATTAATACTTCATAGAGAAGTGGGTGGAATTGTCCTTGTGGGCGGTTTCTCTAGGGGGTATTAAGGCCTTGCCCTGTTACACATAGCATCTACCATTTATAAATTCTACTTGGTTGGGTACAGGAGGAGAAGGAGTTGCTGAGGAGATTCCCTTACAGTGGGGGAAATTATACACTGTTGGCGACCTTGAAAGAACCTGAGGGTTACGGCGGCTGTGAGTTATAGTAGTGGGGACTCTGTGGAGTGTTTTATAATCCCCACTGTACTGACCGTAACAAAGTTGGCGATTTTGCCAGAATAACACTCTAGTGAGCTGTAGCAGTTAACCGCAGCCGTGGCGTGTACGTAACATAAAGTGGCGACCTCGCCAGGATAAACCAAGTGCTTTTATAGTGGTGTAGTGTATTGTGTGGGGTATTATTACTTATATTATTTTATTGTTTGTGAGAACGAGTCCTGTGAGCACCATGGAGAGTTACTGGCCTTTTCACCTCACCAGTGGAGGGTGAGGATGCGAGTGTGAGCCGGCGAGACTCACCACGTGGGTATGATGAGTCGTTGGCCGCGCGTGGGGTCAGTGAGGACGCACGTATGTCTCATGATAACGGACGTGGCGGTCCCAGTGAAGGTGATGTGGGATATATTAGCCCTGGCAGAAGTATCGGAAGCAGGGGAGGCTCCCGACGATCTAGTCCAGCAAGCAGTATTGCTGATAGTGTCCAGTCAGCTGCCAGACTGGAGGAACTGCGATTGAAGCTGGAAATGAGGAAAATGGAGATAGAAGCAGAAGAGAGGCAAGAGTTAAAGAGACTAGCTGCTGAGGAGAGGGCTAGAGAAGCGGAAGAAAGACGAGAAATGCAGAGACTAGCCGCAGATAAGGAGGCTAGAGAGATGGAGATGATGAGATTGGAGATGGAGAGAGAAAGGGCAGATAAAGATAGAGAGTTGGAGTGGGAGAGAACTCGCCATGCAGTAAGTACACCTGGAGTTGTTGGTAGTGTAGGAGGAGGAGAACAGAGTGTAGAGCGTACTTTAGTTCAAAGTCTCCAGCTAGTCCCTGAATTTGATGAGGCTAAAGTAGCTGAATGGTTTGTTCGCTTCGAGAGAAAAGCCAAGGAGTTTGCTTGGTCTCAAGAGAGATGGGTAGGCTTGGTTGCGAATAAACTCAAGAGAAAAGCCTTGGAAGTTTATGATAAAATGTCAGCTGATGATCTGGATGATTATGAGGAGTTTAAGGCTGACATCTTGCGGGCATATGAGCTGCGACCAGAAGCCTATCGCTTGCAATTCAGAGGAAAGAGGAAGCGAGCAAGTGACTCCTACCTCGAGTGTGCTCGTTCACTGGAGCAAGTGTTTGAGAGGTGGATTGCAAGCGAGGGTGTTGACTCTCTCGAGGCTTTGAAGGAGTTAGTAGTTATGGAGCAGTTCATTGATATTGCTGATAAGGAGCTGGTACCTCTGTTGAGGGAGAAGAGGTTTAGGACTTTGAAGGAGGCTGCTACATGGGCTGATGATTATGTGTTGGCCCACCGTCCTGTGCAGCAGCCTGGGAGTTGGAGTCGTAAGGAAGGTGGTCCTAAGGGAGGCCCAGGGAGTGGTGGCAGTTCTTCCTCGGGCTCTCCAGGCCACTTTAGGCGATATACTGGATTCGGCAGTAAAATGGGTTTGGGAAAGCCCCAGGCTCCCACCCCTCCTTCTTCTGCGAAGGACGGGACGGCGGGGAAGGCGGCCCCTAGAACGCCCAAGTATGATTACCAGCCTACGTGCTATCACTGCCGAGGAAAAGGGCATTTTAAGTTCAATTGCCCAAAATTAGTAACAGCTGAAACTCCCAAGTCCTCGCAGAAACCAGTTGCCTTGTTGGTATGGCCAGACCAAGTTTGTGGTGATGAGTTGACTACTCCTTCAGGCTTTAGAAGTGAGAAGGCACGGCGTGTGCCTGAGTTGTGTTTGGAGGAGGGAGAGCAGGTTGGCTCACCTGTCCCTCCCCTGTTGCCTCGCCCGCACCTAAGGATAGTGAGTGAGCTTGACTGGTGCCGTCCTTTCCTGTGTGGAGGCACTGTCGAGATTGACGGCACAAAGTATCCCGTCACTGTATTGCGTGATACGGGAGCACAGCAGTCAGTGTGCCGAAATGTCACTGGGAAGAAGGTGACATCTAGCCAGGCAGTGTTGTGTCGTGGACTTAACACTGTGGAAGAGTTCGTGACGTCTGAGGTGACGCTGTCATGTCCTCTTGTCACTGCTACGGCTCAGGTAGCAGTGGCAGACGAACTGCCAGTCGCAGGAGTGGACTTCCTGCTTGGGAATGATTTGGCTGGTGGTCGTGTATGGATCCCAACCTCTGATGAGGATGAGGTTGCTGAAGAGTCTGGGCCAGTGGTGCAAGACTCTGTAAATGTTGTTACCCGCTCTCAGGCCCGCCGGGCTGAGAGAGAGCCTGTTACTACCCAGGAGGCTGCTAGCAGCCAGGTGGGATTGACTCCAGATGGGAGTAACAGTGCTGATGTGGTGGAGCCAGTGTTGGGCTCACCATTGAGTTCTGGTGTAGAGGCTGACGGTGACGGCGTGGAGTCACTTGTTAATGCACCGGACTCGGCTTTGGGAGTTGTTGCTGAGAGTGAGGACGGAGTGTTGGGTGTAGCTGAGTTGTTTGATGGTTATCCTCACTCTGCAGAGCACTCCGGAGGAGCACTCGTGCTGAGTTGCTTCCTGGTGTGGAGGCTGAGGGCTCTGATGTTCAGCACAGGCCCCAGCATGATAAGTCAGGCAGTTTGTTGGAAGTTGGCGCCCAGGGTGGGGAGACTTCCAGTTCTGCGGGGGGGGTTGGAAGTTTCTCCCCCTGTGGAGCATCGTGGAGGCAGGGAGCGAGCTGTTCCCTTGCCTGGTGACTGCCTGGCTGGTGGTGATGATCCTTCTGAGGACTCACCGGATCACATGGCAGGAGCGGAGCAGCCTGGGCCAGCTCTCCGTCCTCGATGCCGTGTGGGACGTAGGGTTGCAGCGTTGCCTCAACCCCATGACCCTATAGTCCCCCTTTCTCTTACCCAGCTAGAGCCTGCAGAGCTCATTCGTAAGCAGCAGGAGGACCCGGCGTTGGCCTCCTTCTTTGCTCGAGTGGGTGAGGGAAGTGAGGAGTTGGAGGGCAGGGAGGAGTTTGTTTTGCACCAAGGGGTGTTGTGTCGTAGATGGCAGGAGAGTGACGGTGGTGAGTTATTGCAAGTAGTTGTGCCGCATAAGCTGCGTGAGGCACTTGTGCTGTTGGCACATGAGGGGCCCATGGCTGGACACCTGGGCATCCGAAAGACCGTCGCTCGCCTGCGTCGCAATTTTTGGTGGCCCAGCATGTCTGGAGAAGTAGCCACGATTCTTAAGTGCTGCCACACTTGTCAAGTGGTGGGCAAGCCTAATCAGACACCCGCTGTGGCGCCACTCCACCCCATTCCTGCTGTTGATCCTCCCTTCACGAGGGCCGATTCCCTATAATCAGTTCCATGCCTTTAAAAAAAAAAATTTTGTAAATGTTTTCTTTCCAAAATTTTTTCTTTTAAGGGAAGGCGTGTGATGGGCACCGTCTTAATCCCCTTTAATTTATTATTTCATTATATGCGTAGCCTATGGCCACCCATCGCGGGCCCCTCGGGCTGTTCTGCTGAGCAGACAACCCGCCTCCCTCTTTCCACCATTTTGTGTGCCTGCGAGCCTTGCATCAGTACCGGCCAGTCTTCAGCGGAGTTAACATGTACGATCTCGGCACAGGAAGAGACACGTGTGGCTGGACTGTACATTAGCAGTACTCATAAGTCATTGGTCTGAGAGTTGTGCCCTCCCTTGAGTAGCTGGCTTGTTATTCGGTAGACCGTGGCTGTGTAGGACAACGGGCTTGTCGTTCTAAGGAGTGTGGCCGGTTGGGTTTACATTTCCTGTCTGGCGTTCGTCCACTCGTGGGGTGGCGGCGCGTTAGTGAGACACACTTTGTCTCGTCCTGTTTGTTTGTTGGTGGCCGTGGTCACCAGTGTGGTTTGGTGGTCGGCTGTGTGCCCCCACCATCTGTTGTGTAGTATCAATAGTATACTGTTTACAGTACCAGGGTAGTCTTCAGCTGAGGTGGACGCGGACGCTCGTGGCTCTGGCACAGTCGAGATTCGTGTTGCTGGACTTCTCTAGGTGCTCACTGGTCGTCGGTCTGGGAGTTGTGCCTCCTTGAGTAGCTGGCTTGTTACTCGGTAGACCGTGGCTGTGTAGAACAACGGGCTTGTCCTGAGGAAAGTGTAGCCGGTTGGGGGCTACATTTCCTGTTGTGCGTTCGTCCACTCGGGTGTGGCGACGCGGAGGGAAGTGTTATTGTTTCGTCCTGTTTTTGCTGTTGGTGGTTGTAGTCACCAGTGTGGTTTGGTGGGCGGCTGTGTGCCCCCACCATCTGTTGTGTAGTATCAATAGTATACTGTTTACAGTACCAGGGTAGTCTTCAGCTGAGGTGGACGCGGACGCTCGTGGCTCTGGCACAGTCGAGATTCGTGTTGCTGGACTTCTCTAGGTGCTCACTGGTCGTCGGTTTGGAAGTTGTGCCCTCCCTTGAGTAGCTGGCCTGTCCACTCGGGTGTGGCGACGCGGAGGGACGTGTTATTGTTTCGTCCTGTTTTTGCTGTTGGTGGTTGTAGTCACCAGTGGGGTTTGGTGGGCGGCTGTGTGCCCCCATCATCTTTTGTGTAGTATCAGTAGTATACTGTATTGTAGTGGTAGTAGCCACGCACACTATTGAATGCTGAGAGGCTTCATGTCGGCCAGTGGTGCGTAGTTGTCGTCCGCCAGACTTGTCTGTGACGAGTATCTGGACTCCGGGTATAGCTGTTGTCACCCGTAGGTGGTGTCTGGACTTATGTGTACAATACCGGATGTGCTGTACACCTCATATATCGTAGTAGTAGTAGGCTAGGGGTGTCAGTCTGACAGGTGTTAGGAAGCACTTGTCGTAGTAAGATAGTATAGTAATATATACACTGCGTGTTTTGTCCCAGTTTGTGAGTATCACAGTCAGTGGACAAGGCGTGCGGAGAGGCATTAATACTTCATAGAGAAGTGGGTGGAATTGTCCTTGTGGGCGGTTTCTCTAGGGGGTATTAAGGCCTCGCCCTGTTACACATAGCATCTACCATTTATAAATTCTACTTGGTTGGGTACAGGAGGAGAAGGAGTTGCTGAGGAGATTCCCTTGCAGTGGGGGAAATTATACACTGTTGGCGACCTTGAAAGAACCTGAGGGTTACGGCGGCTGTGAGTTATAGTAGTGGGGACTCTGTGGAGTGTTTTATAATCCCCACTGTAATAACGGTAACAAAGTTGGCGATTTTGCCAGAATAACACTCTAGTGAGCTGTAGCAGTTAACCGCAGCCGTGGCGTGTACGTAAATATATATATATATATATATATATATATATATATATATATATATATATATATATATATATATATATATAATACTGACATTGTACTAAAATTATTATATCGTACTATATTATTGTATTTTATGTAATGTTAATAGCAATGTAATTAAAAACTAAAGAGAAGTCAAAACTAATTTGTTACTATATAATTATCGAAGAGCTTTGAACTACGGAGGCGAGGTGTTGTTTACATCACGATAAAGCCAGTCAGCGCTCCCATATTGTTGTGGGCAGGGTGTGGTGAGCCTTGTTTGGTTATTTCTATTGGTTGTATGCATTCATTTATTTTATTGTGGTTTCAGTAATATTATTTCTCCATTTTTATGTGCAATTTACATGCATACATATTTGGATTAAGTTGTAGTTATTGTGTATATGTATGACTCTACTACGTAATCATTTAATAAAAGAGAAAGCCTGTTACTATATTCCTTTCCAGATTACATAGTATAATTGGTAGGCCGGAGTGACCAGGGTGGTAGGCCGAGGTGACTAGGGTGGTAGGCCGGAGTTACTAGGGTTGGGGGCCGCAGTGACTGAGGACCGGTGGAACTAAGGGCCG